>NW_006286980.1:1788581-1791008 GCF_000327345.1 Myotis davidii | reverse complement strand
GGAGGCAGTGAGGGTGAGACCTGGCGAAGGGCTGGAGCAATGGGCCGAGCCAGCGCTTCGCCTGGAGATGAAAAGGAGCCGGAGTGGGATGCGCGGGGGTGGGTAGTTTGCTGATGAAGGGAGAAGAAGGTGTCTTCTGAAATAAAGGGAAAAATAGAAATAAAAGATAAATACATAATAAAGAAAATAAGAGCGAAGGAAAGGGTCTCTATGTGGAGTGTGCCGTTTGGGTTTTTATCTCAGGTATATGGCGTTCCTGCAACTTGACCTATCAGCAGACGCCCAGGTGGAGGCAGCCTCGGGGGAGCGAAGCGTCACTTGGCCACCCATTTTTATAGCCAACCGCTAGCGGTAAAGCTTCTCCGAAGCCTCCAAGACTGCGCCCCCTGCTGTGAACTTGGGGCCCAGAGCCCAGGTTTAACCTTGCACCCCCAGGAGCCCACTGTCACTGCGTCCATGGCGGTCTTCGTTTGCTGACTTTTAAAGCTGCCGGCTCTTGGGAAGGACAAATACCATACCATATGATTTCACTTGTATGCGGAATCTAAAGAACAAAATAAACAAACAAAATTGAATCAGATTCATAGATACAGAGAACGGACTTATGGTTGCCAGAGAGGCGGGGGATTGGGAGGTGGGTGAAAGGGGTAAAAGGATTAAGTACAAATTGGCAGTTACAAAGTAGTCATGGAGGTGTAAAGTGCAGCACAGGGAATGTAGTCCATACTATTGTGATAACTGTGTATGGTGCCATGTGGGTACTGGAAATATCATGGGAACACTGAAAAGTATATGATGTCTAACCACTATGCTGTATGCCTGAAATTAATACAAAATAATAGTGTTAACTGTAATTGAAAATTTTAAAAAAAAAATTTTTAAACTGCCAAATCCTAAAGCTCCAGCAGTCAAAATGAAACTGGTGGCTGGACACATTTCCACGCCCTCTCTGTTACTTCTGTAGTCCCCATCTTATGACATCATTTTAGAAGCCTTTTGCCCTACGTTTCTGGAAGACCCAGAGAGGGAAAACTCAGAGCAGCGCTTAGGACCCAAAGAATTGTGACCTAAGTAATCCCTACAGAGCAAGGTTTGCAGAAAAGCGAAGGAAGTCAAGGCGTGCAGAGGGGTGTGTGCCAACTTGTACAACTGGCCAAAATTTTAATTTCAGTTCAAGAATGTCCTACAGTTCAAAAAAGATTTTGTTTGAGACATAATCACATAATGGAAGATGAAAGAAGCACAAGCTTCATATGCAAATGTTTGTGTTTGGAAAGCCCGGAGGATAGAGAACAGAATGTTAGACCCAGAATCCAGGAAATGCCAGCGCAAAGCCTGTACATGTTGAGATAAACTAGACCCAGTCATTGCCCTACCATACGGCTGACAGATCTCGCTTTACTTTTGTGTTCTCCTTTGGAAAAGGTTACTTAGCAACTTAGATATGCCTGTTATATGACGGAATGTCCCCTTTGTCTATACGCATGATATTACCATTGGGGACCTCCAAGACATTGGACATATGAACTACTTAAAAACTTAAGTTGGAATAAGACGATGACCCTGGAAATGAAGGTTTCTGTTTATCAAAGAGATCCATGGATTACATTCTATTGTTCATCATATTGCACAGTCCTGTGCCATATATCTAATGGATGTTCAACAATTATTGATCAAAGTCATGAATGTTTTTCTTTGTTTCCTCTAGACACAACCTACCTGTGGACAACATATTACCATACAAGTAGGTGATTGTTTGTGCTAATGGCTAATGAACAGGTAAGAACTTCATGCCAAGTACCCAAATCCAATGGCTTTCTCCCTTCTAACCTCAGCCCTACACCCACTGCCCATTGAGGATTAGACCAGGTCACACTTCTGTGTTGGCATGGCCAAAACAGTCAACTAACCCCCAAAGGCTCCTTAAAATGGTCTTCCCAGCCTTATCTATCTGGCAGCTCTGTCCTTACATTTGCTCAGCTCAGAAACCTTGGAATCCCTTTTTTATTTATTTTGTTTTTCAATTACAGTTTACATTCAATATTATTTTGTATTAATTTCAGGTGTACAGCATAGTGGTGACACCTTTGTATTAATTTCAGGTGTACAACATAGTGGTGACACCCTGATATACTTTACAAAGTGTTTCCCCTGATATTCCAATATCCACCTGGCACCATACATAATTATTACAATACTAGAGGCCCAGTGCATGGATTCATGCACCAGTGTAGTCCCTCAGCCTGCCCTGCACCCTCTCGCAATCTGGGACCCCTTGGGGGATGTCAGACAGCCAGTTTTGGCCCAATTCCCCACAGGCCAGGTGGAGGGACCCCATCGGTGCACAAATTCATGCACCAGGCCTCTAGTATACATAAAGAGTAGGTCCTCGGGTTATGTTGAAGATCCATTCCTACGCTGCCACAT
>NW_006286980.1:1783690-1788545 GCF_000327345.1 Myotis davidii | reverse complement strand
CTTTGGTTAATCTCTTCCTGCCCTCCCCGCTTCCTCCTTTCCTCTGAATTCAGCAGTCTGCTCCATGTTTCCATGCCTGTGGTTTCCACTCCTGCATTGAGCTTCTGCTCCCTGGTGGTCAGTGCGCGTCATAGCTACTGGATGGTCAGCTGGTTGGCCCGTCACTTAGGCTTTTATATTACTGACTGTACTCTTAGAATCATTTTTAACTTCTTTCTTTAGCACCCCACATTCAGCCTATCAGCAATTCTGTCAATTCTGCCTTCAAACTATGCACAAAATGTTCCATCTTCCAATAAAAAACCATCTTTTTCATCCAATGGCATCACCAACTTCTTCAGAATCCAGGCACAAAGTCTTGCAGTCACTTTTCATTTCTTTCTCTGCCTGTTTCTTCCTTTCTATTGTCTCAGAAATGTCTCTCCTTTACCTTCCCTGCCATCCTTGCTCTGCTCTATCCTGTTGCCTGCTCACTGAAGTCCACCTTTCCAGCCTCCCAGACTCGCCATCCTCATGGCAAGCAGAGCCTTCTCCTTACAAAGTTGACGTGATCAAAACCACACAAACTGACAATGACACCCCATGGTCTACAGAAGGAAGTTTAAAGGCTTTCATCCGCTGGTGTGAATATCAGATATTGTGAACATCAGTCCATCTAAATGGATTCTCCTGTGCTGAGAATATGTGACACTTAATGACCTGACCTTCCACGCTGTCCATGATCTGGTCTCCTTCTCCTTTTATAACCTCAGTTTTCACTCTTCTACTCCTGATTTCCTCACGAAAAGCCAGACTTCCCACATGTAAGCTGACACTTTTTGTCTCCGTGCCTTTGAATGTGATGTTCCCTGTTCAGAAACTCCTCTTCCTGTTTCCCTTCTCCCACCGCATCGTGCCCAAGTCCCACTTCCCCAGTGAAGCTTCCCAGGCCACTCTGCTCCTAACATTCAGGGGTCCACAGGGCAAGAGTAATTGGAAGAAAGTCAATCACCAGTTTTTACCCCCTGACACACACCACACCCCCTCTGCACATAGGGTCCTCTCTCATGCATGGGGGCAGGGCTGGCCTCAGAACACAGCAGCTCACTCAGCATCATTGTCACAAAACCCTCTCTTTTCCCTAACAGCCCAATTGTTTTATATCCTTGGTCTGAGAGAAGGATTTTTAAGCATTGTAGCCCTGATTTTGGAAGTGTTTCCTTTCAAAATTTGCATCTTGGTCTTATTTATTGCATTTTATGCCTCCCTTGAAACTCCCAATTTAACATCCTATTAAAATATTCTTCTGTCCTATTTCATAGGATCACGGGATCTTAGAGATATTTACATTGCCTGCCATTGAATTGCTCATAGCACAGTCTTGATAACAGAGAAAATGAGGATTTTGAGGGCAAGTATATGAATATTTTAAATCTTGCCTACTTCCATTTGCAACAAATCTTTCCCAAGTATAATTTTATTATGTTTCCAGCTAAATCTCAGGACAGCATTTATCCAACACTAAAAAGGATTCCATAACTGAATACCAGAATATTTAAGAATACAACTATCACATAGAACAGGTTTAAATTACTAACACACTAATTTACTCTCGGCCAGTCTTTACTAAAATAGATAATGTCTAAGGCCTCATTTTCCTTATATGTAAAATAAGGACAATAATGGTGCCTACTTCCTAAGATCCTTGTGAGGAGGTTTAAATTAGAAAGTACATTTGAAGGGGTTGACATGGCACCTAATGCAGAGTAAGAGCTGAATAAATGTTAGCTATTTTTATGATTATCCTTATGTGAGAGAAAGTCAATATTGGGGGTTGTAAGAAAACCAAGCATGAAAGATGCTGTAACGTATGTAAGACTCACTCGTGATAAAGCCAGCACCAGGCCTGTCTCCAGAGACCCATCAACAGCTCTTTCATTTACACATCAGTCCGTCTGCAAACCGTAGTCAGTGTTTGATAATTATTGAAATTTTGATCTCTATCTAAGATATTTGAAATTTTTTTTAAATGTTTGTAAGAGAAGAAAATCGAATCTTTAACAAGGAAATGTCAGACATAATAAGGAAAACAAATTTTGAAACATCAAAACAAAACAAAAGTGGCTCCATTTCCAGCCTGGTGCCACAAAACCACCCAGTGTGTCACGTGGAAACTCTTCCTTCCCAAGCTGACAGCTTTTGTATCTTCACAGAAGAGAGCCGATAAAAGCCACAGAGAAAACTGCCAGCTAATGACAACTCACTGTCAGGCTTGTGGTCCCCGGGATGACAATGGGAAAGACGTAGGGCAGGACTTGGACTGTCCCCTGCCTCTGACAGACTTCCGGTAGCCATAAGTAGGGCAGCTTGGACAGTTCCGTCCCTAAAATTCAAACTAAGAGAGATTTCTCAATGTATAGTCCAGCTTCCAAGATCCCCAGCACTCTGGACTGCTCTGAAAGGTTTATTTCAGAAATATTTACCTCTCTTAATGAATCGAAACAGACTACTAAGGCCAAACTCACCAACTGGTAAATATCAATGGGAAAGATATGAGAACAATTTTTTAAATTAAATTTGCTGGGGTAACATTGGTTAATAAACATATAAGCTATAAGCATGCAATTCTATGATACATCATCTGTATATTGCATTGTATGCCCACCACCCAAAATCAAACCTTCTTCCCTGTGGTAACCACCATAATGTTTGTGACTATGAGTTTCTATTTGTTTGTTTGTTTTTCTTGTTTGTTCATTTGTTGCTTTCAATTTCATATCCCATACTAGAGGCCCAGTGCACAAAAATCCGTGCACTCTGAGGGGTGGGGGAGGTCCCTCAGCCCAGTCTGCACTCTCTCCTAGTCTAGGAGCCCTCAGGGGATGTCCAAATAAGCTGCAGTTTGGCCTCCCTCTGCAGGGGGTGACCGGCAGGCAGATTAGGGGATGGCACAGGCAGCCAGCCCAGGCCATGCCCCCCATTGCACCACCATTACTGGTGGCCTCCCTCTGCAGGAGGCAACCCCAGCAAGCCTATCTAGGGACAGCAAGTGGCTGGCCCCACCCCCCAATCACTCCACTGTGGTCACTGATGGCCTCCCTCTGACTGGGCGGGCGATCAGGGTATGGTGCCAGCCCCATTGCCCCGCCGCTGGTCACCACTGCCCCCCACACACACACATCGCCGTCCCCTCCCTCTGCCTGCTGGCATGTGCCTTGGCTGGCCTGGCACCACCTGCTCACCGGTCCCAACCCCCACAGATCGGTCTTTCTGCTGTTTGGTCAATTTGCATATTATACTTTTATTATATAGGATGAGTGAAATCTATGGTTCTTGACTTTTTCTGTCGACTTATTTTCTTGGTAGAGGGAAAAGAGATGGACTGTGATGAAGGAAACTAACATACATTAATAACTTTCATGTGTGAGTCTCTGTTGCTGAGCACTCTTCATATATTATCTAATAACCCCCATGAGATAATTGCTATTATTACCCCATTTTACAGTTAAAGAAACTGAGACTTAGAGAAGCTAAGGAACTTACCTGGTCACCCAATTAGTAAGACACACCAGGAATGGAAGAAAAAATAAAACTATAACTCAGAAAAGGGCAAGACCTGGGAGGATGCACCCAAGGAGGAATTTCAAAGTCTTTTTTTTTCACACACACCCCCTTCTCCAAGTTCACCTTGGTTTCCTCTCTTTTGTGTACACGGTATGAATTGCAGCACGATGGGCTTGCTTGTGTGTATTATTTCAGACATATACATCCTGATTACCCAACCAAAACATGAGTTTGTTCAAGGCAAGACTCTGTCCTGTGCTTCTCTTGCATCTCTCTCACACCCACACCCAATGCTGAAGTCATTCAGAAATACCCCAAATCCTGTTCATAATATTTCCGTCTCATGCTCTGCTGGGGCAAATGCTCTGGAGATGGGCTTGCATCCCATGGGCTTTTCTATCTTTTCATGTCATTTGGCGGAGTGTTGGCCAAGTAAACATCTAAAGGACTGGGAGGAGCAAGGTGTTTGTGTTTATTGGAATTCTAGGTACATTTGGAAAGCAAAGGGAGTAAACCTCACAGAGATCAGAAACTTAGGCCTCCTGAAGGATGCTCCTGGCAATGTGACCGGTACTTGAAGTATCAGAGCAAAACTTTGGGGGAGAGGGGATGGAGCCAGCAACTTGTACAGGTGGGCACATGGCCACATTCTTCAGGCCTGATTATTTGTAATAACTCAATATATGATAAAGGAAGCAATGAAAAGCAATAGGAAAGCAGAAGATTATTGAAGAAATTATGTTGAGATTATTATTTACCTTTATGGAGAGTAGCACAGTTTTAGGATATCACATTATATCACACTAAAATTAAAATAAATTCAAGTGACTATATTATTATTCAATATTAAAAATGGAACTAAGTATTAAACACTTTGTGAATAAGAAATACATATGCATTATTATAAAAAGAAAGCAAAATATCAAGTAAATTCAATTCACACAACTTTAAATGTTTACAGCAAAATTCTAATAAATATAATTAAAACACAAAAATAGGAAAACTATTTGCAACAAATGCTATTAGCAAAAGTTTGATTATAGGCAAGAAATTAAAGTAATATAAGAGTGAGATATCACTTCTCATGTGTCAGATCAGCAAAAATACATTTCGTACTAGAGGCCCAGTGCACGACATTCACGCACTGGTAGGGTCCCTAGCAGCTGCCAGCCGGATACTCCCTTCCTTCCCCCGGCCGGCCCCGCCCCTTGTTGAACTCCCAGACGACCTCCTGGTAGAGGGGACAATTTGCATACTACACTTTTATTATATAGGACTAGAGGCCCGGTGCACAAAAATTTGTGCACTCAGC
>NW_006286980.1:1771225-1783148 GCF_000327345.1 Myotis davidii | reverse complement strand
AGCTGGTTTGCCCTGAAGGGTGTCCTGTATCAGGGTGGGGGTCCTGCTTGGGTGCCTGGCCAGCCTGGGTGAGGGGATGATGGCTGTTTGCAGCTGGTCACACACCCTTTAGGGTGGTGGTCCCCACTAGGGTGCCTGGCCAGTCTGGGTAAGGGGCTGAGAGCTGTTTTCAGGCTGGGGGTGACTGAAGCTCCCAACCGCTTTTTTCCTTTTTTTTAAAATTCTGGGCCAGCTTTAGCTTGAGGCTTGGCTCCAGCTCTTAGGCCTACGCTGCTGAAAGTAGGTTTCTGGCCTTTGCATACAATGTTGCGAATCTGCTGGCTGAAGTCTGGAGGTATTTGTTACAATGTTTGAAACTGCAGGCTCAGAGACCTGCAGCTGCAGGCGGGGAACCTTGAAGCAAGCAAGCAAGGCTCATGTTAGTTTCAAGCTGCCTGGCTGCCGGCTGCCATCTTGGCTGACAGTTAATTTGCATATCTCGCTGATTAGCCAATGAAAAGGGTAGCAGATTACCATGTTTCTCTTTTATTAGTGTAGATAGCCAGTGCTGATAGTGAAACAACCAATCTTATATCAATATGAAACAATGGGATATATCTTAAGGAAATAATTCTATATATAAAAATGCTTTATCCACAATTATGTTTATTATAGTAATAATAATAAACATTGGAAACAAAATACATATAGAACAATAGCAAATTACTGATGTAAACTGTAGTAGCTGACATGGTATACACCTATGATTTTTATTAAGAATCTATATCATAATAAAAGGGTAATATGCTAATTAGACCAGACATCTTCTGGACATCATTCCGGACATCCTTCCTGATGAAGCTGGGGCTGGATGAAGCCGGGTCCCTGGTGCTGAGGGAAGCCAGTATCAGCAGCCAGGGGAAGGAAGGCCTACTCTTGCACGAATTTTCGTGCATCGGGCCTCTAGTATATATATATAAAAGCTTAAATAACTGAACGACTAAATGACCGAACAACTGGTCGACTGGTTGCTATGATGCGCATTGACCACCAGGGGACAGATGCTCAACGCACAGAGATCGGGCTCCCTCATGTCTGGATTGGGCCTGCGGGGATCAGGCCAATGCAGGAGCTCCCCCTTGGTGGTCAGTGTGCTCCCACAGAGTGAACACTGCTCAGCCACAAGCCAGGCTCATGGCTGGTGAGCGCCGTGGCCCGCCTCCATGGCAGCGCTAAGGATGTCCAACTGTGGAGAACAGGCCTAAGCCATCAGTCAGACAGTTCTCGAGGGCTCCTGGACTGCAAAAGGGCACAGGCCGGGCTAAAGGCCACCTGCCCCCTGAGTGCACAAATGTCATGCACCAGGCCTGTCGGGTAATAATATAAATGAAGATATGGAGGAAAGGGAACTCTTGTACACTGTTGCTAGGAATGCAGATTGTGGAAAATAATCTGGAGGGTCCTCAAAAAATTAAAAATGGAACTGACCGATGACCCCGAGATTCCAGTTCTTGGTATATATCTGAAGAAACCTAAAACACTAATTTATAAGAATACATGCAACTTTATATTAATTGTAGCATTATTTATAATAGCCAAGATATGGAAGCAACCCAAGTACCCATTAATAGATGAGTGCATAAAAAAGCTGTGTGGATGAATGGGTTAAAAAAAAAGCTGTGGTACATATATACAATGGAATATTACTCAGCCATAAAAAAATGAAATACCATTTGTGACAGCATAGATGGACCTAGAGGGTATTATGCTAAGTGAAATAAGTCAATCAGGAAAAGACAAATGCCATTATCATTTCACTTATATATGGAATCTAAAGAACAAAATAAACAAAATTGAAACAGAGTTATAGATACAGAGAACAGACTGATAGTTGCTTCCCAAAGGGAATAGGGGTTGGGAGGCTGGATGAAAAGGGGAAAGGATTAAAAAGTACAAATTGGTAATTATGAAATAGTCATGGGGAAGTAAAGTACAACATAAGGAATATATTCAGTAATATTTTAATAACTATATGGTGCAAGGTATGTACTGGAAATATTGGGGGAACACTTTGTAAAGTATATAATTGTCTAACCACTATGCTGCACAACTACTAGTAAAACTAATGCAAAATAACATTGACTGTACTAGTAAACTGTAATTGAAAAATAAAAAAATATAAAGAATATAAAATGATTTATATCATGACTTAAAAAGCAAGACCCTTGCCTGCAGACTGAAGGGTCCTGGGTTCAATTCCAGTCAAGGGCTCAATCCCCAGCCCCAGTCAGGTGCATGCAGGAGGCAACCAATTGATGTATCTCTTATACATCAATGTTTCTCGATCTCTGTCTCTCCCCCTCACTTCCACTCTCTCTAAAAATCAATGGAAAAAATATCCTTGGGTGGGGATTAACAAACAAACAAACAGAAAAGGCAAGACAAAAGTTGTACTGAGTATACTAGCAGTCACTAAAATGTAGGAAACAACATACTAGAAATAAAAACTTGCATGATAAAACTATGGGTAATCTTATCTACTTTCCTAATCTTTTAAAGAGCATATATATATATATTTTTAAAGTGAAAACACACAGCAATGAATGACATTTGCTTTTAGGTGGAAAATTTCCAAAAGAAGAAATTAGGAGAAAGATTTTTTAAAGCAAACTCTACACAGTAGCATGAAGGCAGAGCTGTGGAAAACGAAATCATTACATTTAGCTGTGCAGAGCACATGCTGGGAAACTGTGTTTTGATCTTGATGTTTTAATTGATATTTTTCTATTCACATATTTTTAAGAAAGTGTTGATCATGTATTTTGTAGTGAAATCATAAGCAGAGCACATACAATTTCCTGTCAGTCCATTTTTGCTGGGTTGGTGTCTTCTGATATCTTTCAGAACATCTCAGCAGAAAAAGGTGCTACATGAAAATTCAAGAAGCCTGTGGAAGTCAAATGCACCCTTCTTGGAGGAAACAGCTTTAAGATTGGAATGTAGTTCTCCATGACAACCTTATCAGTGTTTGGAGTCTGCTTATTTCCAGGTGCCATGTTCCAGGAAAGTGTTGCAGCTAAACATATTACCATTTTGCCTCCGCTAGGGGCCTTAGGCTAAGCCAGGATTTGGTCATGTTCACCATTACAATCTCTGCCTATGATATTGAATAAACCTTGCAATAAATGACACAGAAATACCGATAGAGAGATAAAGTGCTAAACCCTTTCAATCTGAGCTTTTTACAGATATTCAAATGGACCTCAACTCTACTCCCCCAAATTCTCCCAAGCCAAATTGCATCTACTCTCCTGAATGCTTTAAGGCTATTATATAAAACTTTAGCAATGTCTACCGAAGTCGGATTACACTAGAGGAAACTCAGTTTTCCTCCCAATGCTGCACTCATCACATCTGCCTCACACAGACTTTCATTTCCCTCAAAGGATGGCCACCTGCCACATACATCACTTCCTACCCATGTCTGTGTGCAAACTAAGATAATACAACTCCAGGTTTTGAATACATGCTTACTTCCTGGTAGACTATTTAAGAGTCTATATTTGCATTGTAGAATCTCTGAATGAACTTGCAGATAACTGTGGGTGGAACCAGAGGATGAAGAGGGAGCAGTCATAGCAAGTTTAAAAAAACTTGCTAGCAAGTATCTGTTCTGTTTGCTTCGGATACCATTCTACTCACAGGTCACAATTCCTCCATTCCCGCATCGTTTGAAGTATTCTCCCCTAGAGTCACTCCATAATTGTCCCTATCTCCGACACTAAGATTTCTTAATACATACCATCTCCTTTAATACACAGGCATATACACGCCCATGAAAACATACCATATTGGTTTTTCAGCAGCTATATTACAAATCGACATTAGCTTTACTTTGCATTCTTCAGGTTTTAATCATCTGATTTGTAGTTATTAGTATTTTCTTCCAACTGAATATTATCTAACTTGTTTTTTCCTTTGCAGATTTTCTTACTGGCAGCTCTATTCTTGGACCAAAAACAGGGACATGGAGAGGGGAGAGCAAGCTCATTTTTTCTATTCTCACCCCTGCTGCAACACACCTCACCAACCCAAGGGCCATCACCCACCAGGCACCATTCATGTCTATTTCTGATACAGCTTTTGTTCTTTCCCAAGAGCCCTGTTAAAATTTATGTTGCATTAGATGTTTTCATGTTGCTCCACTTCTAAGTATCCACCCATTTCCTCCACCTAATTGCTGAAAGCATCAGCCTTCATTTTCTCCCTGTGTTCTTTTCATCAGGACTAGGTCAACTCATACCCCAATAAGACACAGGATTTGGACACATAAAATGAATTGTGTTGCCATCCACCTGACAATGTTCTTATAAAGCAAGTAGACATAAATGTTACAAAGGCTTTAAGTATAACCATTTATTCAAACTCAATGGGACATACTGGCAGTCACTTAACTCATTCAGCAAATATTCACCAAGCAGCTCCTATGTGCCAAGAACTATGAAAAGGGGTAAATTTTCAAGAGTGACAAGAAACGGTGTCTGCCCTCAAGAACTGTGACCTTTATAAACATCCTTTAGAAAATGCCAGCAGATTTTGGTAAGTCATTGAGTAGGTATTAAGGAAAAAATTGATATTAAATATTTTCTGAATTATGTAGTCTAGTGGCACCATGCTTAAAGATTGGTTCTAAAGTCAGAATTAAGGTGATATTGAATTACCCTTTAAGCATTAGAATCTCATCAAGAGCTGTCACATGCTCATACTCTTAAAGGTATGATGCTGCTGAAACAGAGAAGAACAGATGAACAACTCCCTCTCGTGCTCTCACCAGGAGCTACACCCACTCACAGGCAGTCAGAATCTCCTCAGCTACTCAAATTGTTATTTTCGGAACAAAATATTACAGCCTAAATTAAATTTGACTATATTTCAACTTCGCAATAAAAGTGAAGCTCCTGAATTTCTTGGATTGCCCCTTTCCCCTGATAGGGATGTGGTATCATGTATGTCATTAAGAAAGCATTTAGCAGGGGGAGGAGAGTTTAGAAAACCGGTCTTTTGAGGGGAAAAAAAATCAAAGCATATGCTGTCACCCGTGAGCAGTGAGTATAATAGCAAATGCCCTCCAAAGCGTACATACACACACACAAAAATCCAAAACTTACATTTTTAAAGATACTTATTAATTACAGAGATGCACATGGGTAGAAAAGACAGAATTGCGTGGGTTTTGACAATTAAGGGATGTCAAATCTTTTCATACAAAATATATTCAAGTATTTGCTCAACAAAATAGTTAATAAAATCGAGCACCTGTAGGAGCAGTCTCTTCTACTTATAAAAGCCATACCTGTTTTATTATTGGTTTCCATAATTTATCCTCAATTAAAATAGAAGCATGATGTTTAGTGTCTCTGTGTGTGAATTTCTTATAATCAAGTATTATTGGGCAGTGTATTTTGATACTTGCAAATGTGGTTGTTTTTTTCAGTTCTAAAGGAGACAAAAATGGAAACTTTTTCTTAAGTTATACAAACAGAATGTATAGAAAGAGAAGGAAACCAAAACAAAAGGAATGGATGGGAAAGAGGAGGGGAGGGAAATGAAGAGAGTGATGAAAACAACCTGGAGATGCAACGTGGAACAAGACAGGCAGGCTGGGCTGGGAAGAGCAGCCTCTGTAGAATCCGCTAACTCATTAGCAGGTGTCTGTTACGCTGGATGTTAGAATGTCAGTGCAATAGATGCTTTCATTGACTGCCTTTTAAGGAATAAAGTACATTTTGTTTGAAAGTAATCACCTCCCATGTGTAATAATTAAACAACAGGACACTAAGAATTTCTGATCTTGTTTTCTCAAGGTTTTGGCTGCTTCCAGGATATAGCTTGTTCACAAGTGACTAATAAAATTACTTGCACATCAATTTTGATCAAAGCTATAGTATATTTTGGATTTTGATGCACTTGCAAAAATTGCAGTTGAGGGAACATTAATTGGTTTTATGCCTTTTTTAGTATGTATTATTGTGAATAATAAAGACTTGTTTGCAAAGCCAAAGCAAAGCAAGAAACTGTGGTAATTATCAAATCAAGCAACATCACATATTAGCAATTACCTGTTGTACATTGGCAATTTTCAACTAACCTGGACTAACACCTCACTGAAGGCCAGGACGGAGAAACCTCCATATCACAGTCACCCATTAAGGACATGATCTGCTTATAAGATAAGAGACTTAACTGTCTATATATTATTATTTAATATGAATTCTTATAACAAATCCTCTTGGCCTGACCATTTATACAAAGTCTTCTTAGAACAACTTTACCACTTACGACATACTTAAACAGTTTTTACAATTTTCAGAATTACTTTTATGTCCAGTTGAGTGACATACACTTAAACAGGTACAGTGAAAAATGGGAGAAAATATAAACAAATTATAGGCCTGAAAATATGAAGATATCATACATGCACACAAAACTATGATGTATGCTATTAGATTACCAAAACTTGTTTCTTTGGTACCATTCTTGGGAAAATAAAAAGCAGTTGCCCTTTCTCATTTTCAATCAATCCTCTAATTATTAATGAAAAGTACCCAATACTTTCCAGCTACATACTTACTCTGTCCACCTTCAGATTTTTCACTTTCATTCCGAGTTAGAGGGATTTCTCAAATTGGATTTTATTATCAGAAAGTGCATCTGTTCTTCATTTGGTACAATTCTAAAGGTTACATTATTAAATTTTATGTGATCTGAAGAAAATTGCCATATAAATGTCTGACAATTGTGTAAAGGTAAAATCTATATTCTTGGCAGGTATTCTACAAGTCACTCTGACCCTTGAAAATGAAAGTTCTTGGATCTCACTGTAACACTTGCAAATTGCAGATGAACAGGACATTTTTTACTCGTCCATTTGTCCAACATAATGTGTAATGTATAATTCAAATATATTATAGGAGCAGAGGGTGTGCCTCAGAGAAGTGAAATGAATCAATGATCATGAGCTTTGTATTACTCAGTCTCATTATAAGAAATGACTGGCTCAACATTAATTGCTCTTAATATCCCGAAGATGGTACTAATAAGGTGACAATTTCTACATATAATTTTCAGTTAATATTTTTAAGTTCTTCAGGATTTTACAGGTGAAGAAGTTAAAACATTTAATGTTGTCAGTGTTTCCCATGGTGTATACTAACAATGTAAAATGAGGTGGAGAACCGAAGCAGATCTCTGGGTGACTCAGACTGTGGACTAAAGGGTCCTGGTTCCATTCTGGTCAAGGGCACATGCCCGGGTTGCAGGCTCCATCCTCAGTGGGGGGTGTGCAGGAGATAGTCAGTCAACGATTTTTCTCATAGTTGATGTTTCTATCTCTCTCTACCTCTCCCTTCCTATCTGAAATCAATAAAGATATTTTTTCTTTAAAGAAAGGACACAAGGGAGGCATGTACTCTGATTGCCTCACTCTGGGGCTGTAGAGACAGGAGGAAGGAGGAAGGCTCATAGGCTAGCTGAGGGTAATGCTGAGGGCAGAGATGGGGTCTCACCCTGCTTCTAGTTAGGGTTCCAAAAGAAGGCTGCCTTTCAGGCCATCCCCACACTAATGAGGTAGGCAGGATGCCATGTCAGAGAAAAATATGGCAACCCAGTGTACTTGGGCAGAGAGGGAAGTTTGAAACCAGGTCCCCAAACTTGGCTTCTGCACTTAGGTGGTATAGATGGGACCCAAAAGTGCTGATCCCAAGGGTAAGAAGGTGAAAGCACGTGAACTGAGACCCAGTGAGTTTGTCAAAGGGCCACTGTAGCAAATCCTTCCTCGCTCTGGTGAAGGGTGAGACGATTCACAATCCACTCACTAGGCCAGCGGCCATGTAGAGAACAGGGCAGAAACTCAGAGGGGACCATCGTGTGCGAGGTAATGCCAAGTCAGTCAAGGAGAACCGCTGGGCTGGATCAAGCTAAGTGCCAGCGCCAGCAGTTACACAGTGCAGACCTCAGCCACGAATGCCGGCAGCGTGACTGGCCACCTGGCAGACAAGAGACATTGCCACAGAAAACAGAGAAGCCAGACCACAGAATAAGGACACCATCCCCCCAAAGCCACAAGGTCACAAAACCACATCCCTCCACGTGAAACCTAGAAGACCAAGCATCTCCCCTTACATATTTACCCAAAGAGGTTGTTTAAATTTTTGTAACTGGATCAAATTTTACACAGAATGGACTGAAGTCAGCTTTTTCCTGGTCATCCAGCAGGTGGGGCCCTGATGAGACCAGATCCCTAGATCCCTTCCAGATAGTAAAGTGTTATTTCTCTTTCTAGCTTATTGACTTATAACATTGCATAAGTTTAAGGCATACAACATGTTTATTTCATACAATGACGTTTCAGACAAGTGAAAGAACTACATTTTCTCTGCATCTCTAATTTGCAGAATAAGTAAATATGTGACCCCAAAGGTATTACTTCTCTTCTTATAGTCAACATAAAGCTTTTTATTATGTCAAACTGTCATTTCTGAGCACAGGCAGAATAAAGAATATTTTCCATGAGCCTTTCTTGATCTCTGGAGCCAGAAGCAATGCCTCCCTATTCTGAATTTTTATAGCACATCAATTCTCAAAATATGGCCCCTGGACCATAGCATCAGCACCATCTGGGAACTTGTTAGAAATGAAAATTATTAGGCCCCATCCCTTACTGTATCAGAAACTCTGAGGGGTGAGGCCCAGCACTCTGTATTTTTTTTAAATATACATTTTATTGATTTTTTACGGAGAAGAAGGGAGAGGGAATAGAGAGTTAAAAACATGGATGAGAGAGAAACATGGATCAGCTGCCTCTTGCACACCCCCCACTGGGGATGTGCCCGCAACCAAGGTACATGCCCCTGACCGGAATCGAACCTGGGACCCTTGAGTCCGGAGGCCGACGCTCCATCCACTGAGCCAAACCAGTCAGGGCCAGCACTCTGTATTTTAGCAAATCATTTAACAAATATTCTGATCCTTGCTGAAATTTGAGAACCATCGTCATAGCACTTAGTGCCTCCTTTTATGAGATCTACTACACTTCAGCATTGTGGGTTTTAGTTTTACTGTCCTGTGGTGCTCAGGTGTGAATATTCCGTGTCTTCAGACTAACTATACTTTAATCATCCTTGTCCCAGACATCTGTAGACGCCTGTGTCATCCTCAACTCCTTACAGGTTTATCTTCTGGCTCAAGATTCCTCTTGCCAACACTTCTCTGTTCATAACTCATATTGCTTTCAATATCCATATGAATGATCTTTCTCACATCCTGGCCTCTGAATTAACACTATTGCCTCCTTTCTGCTTCCGCTGCTCTCTCTCTGATCATGCCAATGATCTTACCATTGCCAATAATTATAACCCAGAGTATCAGTCTCAAGCAGTGTACTCCCTTACTACCGTCTACCTCCTATCTTTCTAAACACCCTAACTCCAACAACTTTTAATCCCCATCATCTCACTATTCCACCAAATCCACCACTATTACGAAGTAACCTGCCTCTCATATGTCCTGTCTTTCTTTCTTATTCAGTTGGATTAGAGTCAATCATTATAATCACTCCCATGCACTATTTTCAACTCCCTTGCTCTTCTTTCTTTTTGTGTTATTCACCTAGTAAACTCCAACCCTGGTTAAAGCCAGTGTTCAGCTTCCTCTACACCTGCACTGCCAACCGATATTAATAGAGAAAAAAGTAAAATCATGCTGACCAGCCTCATTCTAAATGTATTACTACTGGACCTCTAGGGAGTGTGACAGTCATAATACATTCTCTTAATCCATTCCCCCTCCCACTCCTCTAGATGACTACTTCAGACCTTCTCCTCCCTCCTCAAAGGCCAACAGCTCCTCCCCAATCCTACTCCCACCCTGCTGATCGCCTTGCTTCCTATTCCACTGGGAAAATAGGAGCAATTGTAACAGAACTTCCACAAGCACCTGCCAGTGCACCCTTGATAGTTCCTGTTGTTATGGCCTCACCCCCACTCCAGCTACCCCTCTTACAGAAAATCCCATGAACTGACTTGTACACATTGGCTGTCTCTAATATTTGTTGTCTTATTTTCCTTTGAATCTTTTCGCTTTGTCCCCATTGGACCACTGAAACTACTGTTGGCAAGTCACCTGTCTTACCGTGTATGAGCTAAAAGGGCAACTAATGCTTGTGGACTGATTGTCTCAAAGTCACAAGTTGAATGCACTAAGCTATGGTCCTGTCTTCATTTTCTTGGCCCATCAGCAGCGCTTTACACAGCTGCCAACTCCCTCCTCTCTGATACATTTTCTTCACTTGGCTTCCAGGACACTATACTCTGTCATTCCTGGTCCTTCACTGACTACTTCTCAGTCTTCCCTGTTAGATCCCCAACACACAACGGAGCTCTAGGGCTCAGACATTGCATCTCTTATCAGTCTACCTTCACTCACACGTTTTCCACTCCAACTTCAATTCCAAAGCCAATATCCAACTTCCTAGACATCTACACTTGTTTGTCTAATAGAGAACTTTCGGTCTTACTGGTCAGCAGCATTTGACACAAGATTGCTCGGCTGCTGTGTGGAGAAAGAATTCAAGAAGAACAAGAAATGCTATAGGGGCACTGGTGAGAAGACTAAATAAAGTTGTCATCCAGGTAAAAAATTATATTGATGTGAACTCTAGTGGGGATGGTAGAGATGAAGAGAAATGGACTCATTGAACATTATCTGAAAGGTGGAATCAAAGGACTTGATGATGGATAGGATTATCAGTAAAGAGAAGGAAAAAATTTTAAAGACAGTATCTCCTAATGTTTACAGTCATCGCAAACTCTCAGAAAAAAAAAAATGTACCAAAATGTCCTGTGGGAACCTGTGTCCTAAGGGTAATAGAATGGCATTAACTTTCTAAGGCCAATTATGTCTTAACAATCTCTTAAAGGGTGTGACGAAGTTCTATTTTTCATGCAATGTCCAGTAATTGTTTATTGGACTATAGCAGAAGCAAAACTTTGTCTCGGGAGAAACATTAACTTACAAATATGTGAAAATCTGATAAAGTGTGGGAAGAATTCTGAAGAGACTCCGGAGATAAGCTCATTCTTGTAGTGAAGGCAGAATCAACATGTGATCCCTATACCTGAATTCTAATACATGTGCCTCCAAACGTAAAACTGCTTACTGTGTATGAGCTAAAAGGGCAACTAATGCTTGTGGGCTGATTGTCTCAAAGTCACAAGTTGAATGCAACCAAATTTTAAATGGCACAGTAGGAATTCTAAAATAATTTTATTTTTATTTTTGTATGGGAACAAAAGTAAGCCTAGCTCACATTTATTGCTCAGATGTAGCCTGTTACTCTCTACCGTGACATCTTCTAATTCTTCACAAACACAGAACTTAGCTCTTTTATCTTCATCAAAAAATTATTTTCAAATTTTGAAAAAAGGGAGGCACATTCTTTCATTGAATCAGAAGGAAAGAGGAAGATGATCTGTACAGAGATTGGTATGTTCATAGAATTGTTCAATGGAAGATGAAAGGCCCACCTGATTCTTTTTTTCTCAATGAACTGGGATTAAGGGAAAAGTGGGAAGTTTAAAAGAGAACAGAACATGAAATTATCAGAGCAAGAAAGAGGGGAACTTGGGAAAATTCTTATTTGTAGTATGAAAAATGCAGATTGATAGAAAGTTAACATTTGCTATAAGGGCATGTTAAAATGCTGCTAGGTACAAATACAGTTCCTATTTCTGTGTTTTGAATAAAAGGATCCATATAAAGTGTATGCATTAAAAAATAATATGCTGTGCAATTCTAAACTTTTATTTTGAAATTATAATATTTTTTGTTTAGTACTCTGAAACAAATAGTACCTATTTTCTGTGATGAAAACAATAAGCAAAAATTA
>NW_006286980.1:1758831-1771183 GCF_000327345.1 Myotis davidii | reverse complement strand
AATTCTGTTAATAGTCACTTAAGCAAAACCATTTCCTTTCTTTGAAACCCAGCTGGAAATGTCCACAGGGCAAGGAGTTGCTGCAAACCCAAGGTACAAACACTCGTCACAGGACAAACAAAGGAAATTATTCCATCATAAATCTGCCTATCATCAAAACAGCCTGTTCAGACCTTTGCAGAGGCCCAATCTGATCCCCGGCTCTCCTGCTCCAGCTGTTTCTCTCTCCTTCCCTGGAGAAGAGACAGACACGTAGCTACTGCAGTCACACAACTTGAAATGTGAGATGGGGCACTGACATTCAAACTGGCTCGGGGCTCTCCAGATGTTTGCATTACTCTAATATAAATCCCAGGCCGTCTGTGCATGAGAGTCTTCGGTGCAAGAGGACTCAATAGCTCTCAAGGGAACCCATTCCAGATTGGATAGCAATTTCTTCCATTGGGCTGACATCATTTCCCTGATGTTTCCAGCTCTTTTCTGAGTTTGTCCCATTAGGGTTTTCCACAACTCTAATGCTCATTCCATATGCTAACCTTTTAGAGTGGGAAGACAGCTATCCTACTCTTCCCCAACTTTCTTTCTTCAGGTGTCTTCTCCAACTTTTTATTCTAGTTTCTCCTTCTTACATCCTTTCACAATATTTCTTGGCTTGTGCCCCTATTTGATTATATTTATAGTGTGGGGTCCAGAACTGAACACAATTTTCTAGGTATTCTCTGATAAGGAAGAATAGAGGGAAACTATAACCTCTTTCATTTGAAGTATTGTGTGTTCTTTTTATTGTTTGCTATATTACATATTATCAACATAATATTTCATTCTTAAGTTGCTATAGGTCAGTGGTTCTCAACTGGTGGGTCGTGACCCCTTTGGGGGTCGAACGACCCTTTCACAGGGTCATCTAAGACCATCGGAAAACACATATATAATTACATATTGTTTTTGTGATTAATCACTATGCTTTAATTATGTTCAATTTGTAACAATGAAATTGGGGTCACCACAACATGAGGAACTGTATTAAAGGGTCGTGGCATTAGGAAGGTTGAGAACCACTGCTATAGGTCTTGTTCGTAAATATCCTATCAATTTATATGGCTGATTTTCAGGAAGTAAGAACAAAATCTTAAATGTTACCTACATCGATTTGACTTTGCTTGCTTTATCTCATCCCTGTAACTATCAAGAATTTATTAAAACCTGATTCTAATATCTAAGTGTGTTCATGCATTATCCTTTTATCTTCATGGAATCTTCTGATGTTTTTAATAAACATTGCTTCCAGTATCATTAATCAAATCACTGATCAAAATGTCACTCAAAATTCTTGACCACAACTTACCATAAGAAATATATTTCTATTGTTACTCACAACACATACTTACATACAGAACATTGAAACAAAATGTCATGAAACAACACCTAACTTTACTATATGGGATGTGCTCTGAAAGTTTCTAATCTATTTACATATATTTTTAAAAGAGGCTGGTCCAGCCCTACCTGGTTTGGCTCAGTGGATAATGCACTGTCCTGCAGACTTGGGGAGTCCTGGGTTCGATTCCAGTCAAGGGCACGTGTCCAGGTTGCAGGCTCGATTCCCGGTGTGGGGGGTGCAGGAGGCAGCCAATCAATGATTCTTTCTCATCATTGATGTTTCTCTCGCTCTCTCTCTCTCCCTTCCTCTCTGAAATATATATATATTTTAAAGATGCTAGTCCAGTTCTAGTAAATTGGTTTCACAAATAGGTCACAACTGGCTGATTGAAACATCACAATAAGGAATTATTTTAACTCAAGAGATTTTCTAATATTAGTGTCTTTTATTTAATCTAAAACTACCTCTGCTTTAAAATTGTCTACTTAGTTGTGTCTCTTACATTTGGAAACATTCACACACACACACACACACACACACACACCGCCCCATGCTGGGTGTCATCTCAGAGACACAAGTTATCCAGGGCAGTTAGAGCAAGAAATACAGGAAGGCTGGGGACTGCAGGGATAGGAAGGCAGCTATCTGATGAGGATGGGTTGGTGCCAGCAGATATGTGGTTCCCAAAGGTGGGTCCCAGGTTCCAGCTAAGTGCACTTGGGTGAATGGAAAGGGTGAAATTAGCTCTCCCCTTGCCCCACTATTAAGGATAACTTTCCCTTTCCACCCTAACTCAAGTATAGTTAACAGGTACATAGTGATGATGTATTGTCATAGCTCAAACACATTTTCCTTTCCCAGATTCCAAAGTATGACAGAGCAGACACAAAGCATACTTGTCATTAATGTTTTATATCTTCTCTACCCCAATAGCCAAATCACTATCAAAGTCTGATTGGAAAACAATGTTGATCACACTTTATTTTTAATTCGTTACAGATTATAATCATGGCCACTTAAAATACGTATCAATGATAAACAAATGTCCTTCAAATAGTATTTTAAATATGAACAATTTCTAGGAGTCCTAAGGATATTTCTCAACCCTATCTCCTATTTTATGGATTGGATGATGGTATTTATATTCCTTTCTTAATTTTTACTTTAAATGCAGGTGGAAGATCCCAGCACCTGGGAGGGTTGAATGCATATACATTAGTCTGTTTATCTTTTTGACTCTCCTTTCCTGAGCTCCTTGCTCACATGGAGCCCCTACACCCCATGACCAGTCCCACAGCATCTTAAGGAACCTGGAGTCCAGGGGAAGGAAGACGGGAGTGCATTTTTCACGCATGGGTGACTATTTATATAACATGCTTGCAGTATTTATGGCTTGAAGCAAAGCAGCCATTTGAAACCCTACTCTCTAATAAACAATATTAATAACCAACTCCTAGAAATAGCTAACTTCTGGAAAGAATAACAATTCAGGCAATTATATTCCATCTTTATGATAAATAATGAAGATTGCATCCTAAAGCCAACTTCCACATTTCAAATCATTTAGAAAGATAGAATTTTACAAGGACACTGTTTGAACAAATGGTGGGAGAGAAAAATGTCTAGTAGAAAAGCTTTCTCTAGATAACACTGGGTTACCCGCTGAGTACATTTTCTTTGCTCCTCACAGTGTTCTGTCATAGCACTGTGGGGTCTGTAGGGCTGCTTTCCTTTCTCAAATTGCAGGGACAATGCCAAGCCACAGGGCTCTAGTACATGCTACACATAAGAAATGTTGAACCCGATTGAGGCAGGGTTCAACATTACATAGAAATGTTGGTATTTTCCTTATAATCATGTACCTCTTACTGTGTCATCTTGAGCCTCTTCTTTCTCTCCCAGACCCACCCTTTGTCTGGCTTACAAAAACTGTAGTTCAGTCCGCTTGCTGCCTAATTTTGTCTAGGTGAAAACTAAAAACTTAATTAGAAATAAAATATGAACAATAAAAGGCTATCATTAGAGTTTTACTTCTTTAATATATAAAAAAATACTCATCGTTTCATTTCTCCTGAATTTTCTCTTTTTCACACCTGAGTGCTTTTCTGTGCCCCCTCTTGTCGTTTCACAGGAAATGTCTCCACACCGTGATTGTATTTTCTAGTTGTTGGTCTGCCACAATCAGGTTCAACTCAGGTGAGTGGCATTTCTTTCCTTGTTTTACAGAAGTTATTCAAATTGAGTACTGACTTCTGTCACACAGAAACCACAGGCCTTAGTTTCTCTTAAGTTGAGGCAAAAGGATTCTCTCCATCTTCTCAGCAGTTAGTGACAAACCTACTATTTCATAATCTGTTTCAGTAACTTGACCGTGTTAGTCATCATTAACACATGGAATTGGCCACAGCCTGCAGTTACCTGTGTCTGTCATGAAGTCTTTCCTGCGGAAGGGAGAGAGATAGAAACATCGATGAGAGAAAAACATCGATCAGCTGCCTCCTGCGCGTCTCCTACTGGGGATGTGCCCGCAACCCAGATACATGCCCCCGACCGGAATCGAACCTGGGACCCTCCAGTCAACAGGCCGATGCTCTATCCACTGAGCCAAACCGGTTTTGGCGCATACAGGGATATTTTAAGCAGGAGAATGGAGCCCTTTTAACTGTAGTAGGGGCTTCTCTCTGCCACCAGCGGGAATCATTTTGACATATATGGATCTCCATGCATTGCACCAGATTCATCCCAATGGTGCCATCCATTAGTGGGCACCAAGTGCCTAATCCTAGAATCTGTCCCAATTCTACAAGAATAATATGATTGGCATCTGCTCAAAATGCATCCCTCAGGAGCCTTCCAAAATCTCTCTGGAGAAGGCATTGTTTAAAGCTGTGAGGCACTATGTAATTGTATGAGAAGTCCTTCCTCAACACTAGAGATGTGGCAGCCTCCCTCAGATCCAAGGTCTGCCACTTCCGATTGTGTGCCTTTGAGTATGTTGCTTCCCATCTGTGTGCCTTGGTGTCTTCGTGGGCTGTGACTGTCTGTTGGTCCTCAAGCCCTGTTCTGAGCGATCCTTGGTGAGCGCTCCTTGACCCCCACATCACCCAGGCTCCCTTGACCTCAGGCTTCCGGTTGTTCCAGCCAATGGGAACTGGGAAGGAGGAAGGGTGTGTTAAAGTATTTGTTCTGGAACACCTCATTGTTCACTTCACCTGCTGTCCCCACCCCTACACCACGGGGGCTCTGGCCACATTCCTCAAGACTGCAGATGGCTTCTTAGAATAGCTCCTCATCTGCTTTGATTACATCATTTCCTTTTGTCCTAGGAGAGGGAACAATTTCCTTCTGCTGATAATTTCCTGGGCGCCTCCATACCCCTGAGTGACTCCCTTAAATCTGCTACACATATGCAAATAGTTCTTTTTAAAATCCTCTTCAGAATTCCATCTGTGTGTTCCGCCTATTTCTTGCAGAAGCCCTGACTAACACACCTCACAGGACTGCTCTAAGGATTAAATGAATGTGTGCATATAGTTAGGACAGTACAAGGTGCAGTTAATGCCATGTGATTAACTGTTATCACCACGGCTGCCCTGTTCCTTTCCTATCAGTCCTGGGAGACACACCACTGAGGTTGCCAAAATAGATAGGGTGCCTATCCCAAGAAAGCCTCAGGTGTCTGGAGTGCTTCCACCAAACTCGTCCGCAAGCCCATTCGCACAGGCTTAGCTGGGGAAGCTAGAGCGAAACTGACTCAGCCGCAGATGGGAAAACCAACGGGCTGGGGCCGCGGGAGCATCCGGGCTCTCAACAAGTAAACAGGCATAAGCTGAAGGACTTGTCATCCTGGCAGGATTCGGGCTCCAGGAACTGAAAGCTTGAGTCGTTGGTTGACATGATCTTGGAGGGTCTGGCGGAGTGCAGGGGAGGATACGATGCCCCAAACAAACGTCATGGACCTCCCAGCACGGCCACGGGCCAGCTGGCCGGTTTCCAAGTTTCTGAAGCCCAGGTGGACGTCAGTGTTTGGGACCAAGAGGAGCTTATCTAAAGGAGTGCCAGCTGGCAGCGTTCACACACGCATTTGTGCTGTGAGGTCTAGTTTAGGCAGGAACCAAGACCGTTCTTGATGAACAGGACTGAGGACATAAACAGACCCAGAGGCCGCCTAGGGCCGTGGTTAAATACGGGCTCTGTGGAGAGCCGGACAGGATTCAAGGTCAGCTCCGCTGCTCTCTAGCTGCGTGGCACGGGGCAAGCCACTCACACTCTCTCGCCTCCAAGTTCTCGTTTGTAAAAGTGTGAACAGCAAATCCTCTCCTGAAAGTGGCTATGGTAACTAAACAAGGAAGTTCAGGTGCAGTGCTTCCTATAGCACGGACACATAGTAAGTGCTCACAATGTTTGCTCTCCTAACAGTCATCATGATTATCATCTTCAGATGGTCTTAACAGTCAGCAGGTGAAAATCTTGCAGGCACAAGTTAATGAACGGGTAGCAAGGCTCGGGAGGCTATGACAAAGGAAATAGAAGTTACCCTGTAAGATGGTATATTAACCAACTTACTCTTTCTCCTTTTGTCATAATAGCAGGTGCACAAAATCAAGACCCAGGAAAATGGCAAATCATTAGCTAATCCTCAGGGCGTGTCTGCTCTTTAACGGTGATGTAAAAGTCGAGTTCTAGAATCCTGTCGATCTGAATTCAAAACCCAGCTCTGCCGCTTGAGAGCTGTGTGACCTTTGAGTGACTTACATTATCTCTTTGAGCTTCAGCATTCTCATCTGTAAAACGGAATAAGCAATAGCTCCTACCTTATAGAATAGTCATGAATATTGAGATGACGCATGCCAACATGGGCTCCCATTAGTTCACTTCTGACAGAAGGAAGTTCCAGGAGTTAAAATCTATAATAATAAAAGAGTAATATGCTAATTAGACTGGATGTCCTTCTGGACAACCTTCTGGACGAAGCTGGGGCTGCAAAGGCCGAGGCAAGCTCCTTCGGCTGCAACGGACAGGTGGGCTGTGGTGGGTGGGCGGGGCCTCCCTCTGCGAGGGAAGCCAGGTCCCAGGTGCCAGAGGGAAGCCAGTGCCAGCAGCTGGGGGAAGAAGGCCTACTCTTTTATGAATTTCATGCATCAGGCCTCTAGTGTTAAATAAAATAAAAGACATCCCTAAATACATTTGGGAACTTTCAGAATAAAAAATTCTGCCATGAAAGAAGATTGATTAGAAAGGGGCATGAGGGTAACTTGGGGGGGGGTAATAAAAACATTAAATTCTTGTTGGGGTGGGTAAATAGCTGTATAGAAATTGTCAAAACTCATGAACACTTAAGATCTGTTCATTTTATTGTATGAAAATTATACTTCAGTTAAAAGAAAAAGAATAGTTATAAATTCTGCTCTGGAGCTAAGATTTGTATCCCATTCAACTCTATCTGAAGCCTGGAAAATAGTATTGATAACATTCATTTAGAGAAGTGAGGAGGTGCTGTTGTCCATATTGTGCACAATTAAAGGCTCTCTAGCATTAAAGGTACTGTTTCTGCTCAAAAACTCGTTCACTAGAAACCAGTAAGGGCAACGAGGAGGCCCTAGCCCTGAGCTCATCAGATCCATGGGATTAATGAATCTAGGGCTTATCTTCACTGATTGTACTTGGGGCTTATATCTACAATATGGTGAGGGCAGTCACACCCACCAAACAACCTATTTTACATATTGCAAAACAGTGGCTATCGCCTTATGATATAGGAGTAAGGAATGCATGTCTGTTAGAAGAAAGGATGAACACATGAATGGCGGATGAATGATGAACAAACAAGCATTTACTGAACGACTATCATGCATCACTTGGATTACTTAATGTAATTTAATTCTCTCAAAAAACTTGTGAAGCAGAGGTTATTAACACCACTTTAAAAATGAGAAAATCTGTGCTTTAAAGGTGAAGTGATAAGCCTAGGGCTCTACAGCCAGTTCAGAGCAGAGGAGAACTCCTTATATGTTACAATAATTTCCACTTGTTACAAATAATATATATTTTTAATTTTAACAAATGATAGTCTTAAGAGCTCCTAGGCATTTTATTAGAGCTTGTATGCGCCCCTTAGCATGCATTGAGAGGTTTAGTCTTTGTGTCATTCCAGCTACCTCCGTTAGGGACTTAATCAATAGAGATATATGGGGTAGGATACACTTTTGAAGTATCAGTCAATGTTTTTCTTTAATATTTCCCCTACTTCTTCATTCTTACCATCTTTCACATAGCAGATAGGTTATTCTGAGCTCTATTACCCCCAAACAGAATAGGTAAATGGAAAGCAAACCAAAAACAACAACAAAAAAGTGCTTTTCTTGGCATTTGAGTCTCCAAAATCCAGGCTCCAAGGGAATGGGAAACATGTAGGGCATAAATAAGATTTAGAAGTCTACTCAGTCATTTAGAGAAAGTGCTCCCACCCAATATTACGCAAAGATTTCCCAGGTGTGGGGAAGGAGACGTTAGAAAGGAAGCCAGGACTTAGATGCTGCCCGGCCAGCATGGCTCAATGGTTGAGTGTTGATTTAAGAACCAGGAGGTCACAGTTTGATTCCTGGTCAAGACATATGCCTGGGTTTCGGGCTTAGTCCCATCTGGGGTGTGCAGGAGGTAGCCAATCAATGATTCTCTCTCATCGTTAATGTTTCTATCTCTCTCTCCCTCTTTCTTCCTCTCTGAAATCAATAAACAAAAAAAAAGAACATAGATGCTAATGTGACCCCTGTAAAAGGGCCCTACCCCCTCTCCTTCTCTTTCATCCATTCAAATGTCCGATGGAAAGGAGGATTAAGGATGAAGCTCCAGAAAGATCCAGATCAAAAATAGCCCAGAAGAGAAATGGCTGTGTGATGTAGACAGATACTGGGGGTGTGGTCCCTGTGGGACCTGGAGTGGTGGGAGGTTTTTCTATTCCTAGTGTTGGTCATCACAGGGGATGCCAGCATAGACACATGATGACCAGAGACTAGACTCAAACCATATACCTCATGTGCCAACTTTGTCACTCAGAACACCCTCCAGAAATTAGATGCAACTGTGGGAAGGGTGGGAGGAAACCCCCAGGTTAATAGAGATTAATTTCTGCTGCATTAGAGGAATGGGAGCTCAAAACAGAAATTACGTTATAGAAAAACAAATTTCTAGCACAATTAAGTTTCCTGAGTGTTCATTTTGCTACCGTTATATCTGTAGCAGATGGTTATACTTCAGATAGAATCAAGAAGGGAATAGTATTTGAAGCTTACAAATAGGAATCTAGGGGAAAAAAAATTGACTAAAGATGAAACGTCCCTTTCAAGTTGGTGCTCTTACATTCACTCTAGTCGTCCTATTTGTTTGCTTAGCTCCATGTTTGGCTCTGATTGAAAATTCCTGACCTTATTCCTCTTGAGTTATGTGACCTTTGGCTTGTACCTTTGGAGTCTCTGATCATGTTGAACTTTGTCCTGGGACTTGTTTATTTTTGAAGCGAAAGTTTTTAAGGTGAGTCATGGAATCCTTTGCAAGAATCCTCCTGTGCAACATGAACCAAGACCTTTCTTTCATGTCTCTTCTCTGTGTGCCTCTCACTTCACCGCAGCTCCTCCCCTTACTCATGCAATCTCTGGTTTCCCATACATCACCTGTCAGGGCCTAACCCTGGATGCTCACCCAGCCAAGGCAAAGACAAACTGGGGGAGAGGTGGGAGCCACCAACCGGATGTCTTTGAAAAAAGTGGACATTTGAACCTTTGGAGATTTAGTGACCCAACTGGACCGCTGAGTGGGTGGGAAGGGAAGGGGTAGTGGAAGTAAAGAAACTAGTTACAAGACTATTTCAGTGGTCCAGGAAATTGACAACTGTGTTTTGGACTAAGATAGTAATGTTGAGACATGCTTAATTTAGGAATATAATGTATTTCCCTTATTCTTTTTTCATTTAAGAAATTATATATAAAAGTACATGTTTTAAAATCAGCTAAGCAGTTTAGGTGAATATAAATATTTCCAGTTCCTTAAAATGGGTAAAAAGTGATAATAACATAAATCTATGAACTCAGAAGTGCTAGCATGAAACCTTAACATAGTGTTTCTATTTTGAAAGTAGAACCAACAGGATTTGGAAATAGGGTATGAAGAAAAGGGTAAGGTTTGATTCCTGTGCAGGCCACAGTTATCTGGAATTTCACATGCATGGATAAAATGTGCCAAAGGGTGCATTTAAACACTGAAGTTGGCTAATTAGAAACCAAATCTAACCCCTCCCTCCCCCCAAAAAAGGAAATATCTTAATTTTTAAAACTTGAACTTGTCATGGAATCAAGAACAATAATAAAAACCTCAGTATAATCAAGATATTTAACCTATCAATAAAGATCACCTACAGCGGAGAAACTAAGATGGCGGCAGAGATAAACACCGGGAAATTAACGCCGCACACAACAATTGATTAATACCTCAGAGAAACAATACGGACTTCACCCAGAACCACAGGAAGCCTGGCTGACTGTAAACTCTACAACTAGAAGAAAGGAACTCTAACAGGTTTCAGTCATCAGGCTGATGAGGAAGAACTGATTGTTTATTTTTGAAGCGAAAGTTTTTAAGGTGAGTCATGGAATCCTTTGCAAGAATCCTCCTGTGCAACATGAACCAAGACCTTTCTTTCATGTCTCTTCTCTGTGTGCCTCTCACTTCACCGCAGCTCCTCCCCTTACTCATGCAATCTCTGGTTTCCCATACATCACCTGTCAGGGCCTAACCCTGGATGCTCACCCAGCCAAGGCAAAGACAAACTGGGGGAGAGGTGGGAGCCACCAACCGGATGTCTTTGAAAAAAGTGGACATTTGAACCTTTGGAGATTTAGTGACCCAACTGGACCGCTGAGTGGGTGGGAAGGGAAGGGGTAGTGGAAGTAAAGAAACTAGTTACAAGACTATTTCAGTGGTCCAGGAAATTGACAACTGTGTTTTGGACTAAGATAGTAATGTTGAGACATGCTTAATTTAGGAATATAATGTATTTCCCTTATTCTTTTTTCATTTAAGAAATTATATATAAAAGTACATGTTTTAAAATCAGCTAAGCAGTTTAGGTGAATATAAATATTTCCAGTTCCTTAAAATGGGTAAAAAGTGATAATAACATAAATCTATGAACTCAGAAGTGCTAGCATGAAACCTTAACATAGTGTTTCTATTTTGAAAGTAGAACCAACAGGATTTGGAAATAGGGTATGAAGAAAAGGGTAAGGTTTGATTCCTGTGCAGGCCACAGTTATCTGGAATTTCACATGCATGGATAAAATGTGCCAAAGGGTGCATTTAAACACTGAAGTTGGCTAATTAGAAACCAAATCTAACCCCTCCCTCCCCCCAAAAAAGGAAATATCTTAATTTTTAAAACTTGAACTTGTCATGGAATCAAGAACAATAATAAAAACCTCAGTATAATCAAGATATTTAACCTATCAATAAAGATCACCTACAGCACAAAGTACATCTAATTTCAAAGCAACATGCAAAACAGAAGGTCCCGAATTAACTGAAAGCCAGATTTTTCTTCTCCACGTGGAGTTCAAAATGCAATCAATTTGCTACAGTCAACTAGGTCCCCCTGCTGGTGATTAGAAAAATTACCTCTGGGCTAGCGCAGTAATTACTAATTCTGCCCTTAGGCAAAATGAATGAAGTAGGCCAAGTTATCTTTCATGTTCTGTCCCTCCTTTCTTCTGATGCCTAATTCATTTCCACCAAGACTCACTGGCACCCAGGGCTCCCACACAGCATGCTGCCTACAATCTATATCCCAATAAATAGCATTTCGTTTTTCTGGAACTCATGGAAACATTTTTTTATGTCTCACTTGGTAACTCACCACTTCTGCTTGTAACTGGAAAATATGTGACAAAGGATCAGATACTAAGTCTTAGCTCTGTAAATAATGTAGTGCTTTTGCCTAAATACATGTTTTTTTCTCAATAAGAGAGAATAAGTGAAATTTTCAGATGGGACTAGAGATGAGAAGGGCACACAGAGCAGAAGAGCACACGAAAAAGATCTAGATTTCTAATCGTGTCAGGCAATCCTGGTAAGCCTGGTGCCCACAATATTCCCTGTTTAAAACTAGGCTTTTCCACCCCACACCCCACTTCCCCTGCTCCCCTCAGGGAGAATGGTGGTTGCCCGACCTCCAGATCTAAAGAAAACAAAACATGGTGGGTGGGCCAGGTGGTCAGGACCTAAGGGCACTAAGGTAGCCTCGGGCTTCTCCAGGCAAGGTGCAGAAGACGGCTTGCAGGTCTGGATGGGCTTCTACAAACAATAGCAGACAGAGCGAAGTTTACTTTCTGTCACCATGGAGACAATCGCTAAAATTCCTATCAAACTCTGCCTTTGTGCCCAGACTCCAGCAGAGAGGACACAGAGGGGCCCAGATGCTGCCAAGCAGCACCCCGTGATTTGGAAGGGAGCACTCAGGCTTGGGTCCTGACAAGTAAATGAAATGGTCTTCATGCTCCAGTGAGAGTATTAAGGTTTATTTAACTGTTATTCCTGAGGAAAACCCCAACACATGTCAGTGCTAGAGCCACTCCTGTTAAGAGCCTGGGTATCAAAGGGCCCTTTGGTGTGTGATATCTGATTCCCTTACTTGAGTGGTATGCTCAGAGCTCACAACCAAGATGTGAAATAATCTCTTTTGTCCATAGAAACTTTATTTTTTAGAGAAGTTTTGGGTTCACAGCAAAATTGAGTAGCATTTAGAGATTTCCCATATACTTCCTGCCCTACTTACATGCATAGCCACCCCCATTATCAACATCCACCATCAGAGTGGTAATCAGTTACAAACGCTGAACCTATATCAGGGGTGGGCAACCTTTTTGTGAGTGCGTGCCAAAACCAGCAAAATCTCTGACTCAGAATTCTTCTCATGACAGCCCC
>NW_006286980.1:1756348-1758142 GCF_000327345.1 Myotis davidii | reverse complement strand
ACCCTCTCTCGTCAATCCATGTCTATGGTCTTTAAGATAACTTATGTAAAATTATTTATTTATCTAAGATGCCCCTACACTGAATTTATCTGAAAAATGAAAAAGTCAGTATTAAGAAAAAAATTGTAAATGGAAGATTGTAAGAGAGGGTTTCGCGTGCCAGCAAAAGTTACTGGCGTGCCGTGTTTGGCATGCGTGCCAGGGGTTGCCCACTCCTGGCCTATATTGACTCATCCTTATCACCGGCATCTATGTTTTACATCAGGCTTCACACTTGGTGGTGTACCTTCTACATGTTTGGACAGATGTATGATGACATGTCCTCATCCTTGTCATATCATACAGAGTATTTTTAGTGCCCTAAAAAATGTTCTATATATAAGGATTTAATTTTTAAAATAAGATTGTTTTTGTAAACATGGAAATATACTAAAGTTTGATTAGTTCCAAACTAAAAACTATCTCCACTTCCTTTCCCACTCTAATCGAAGAGTTTCATATGCCAGGCGAATGTACCAATGTTCATTTATTAAACAGCCTATCTTGATATAATACATTTTAAAACTCCTCTGAAAGGTCAAAAAGGGTCAAATAATTATATTTTCATCATCCGTCCTTGCTCTCTTTCCCACCCCACCCTCCTCGACCCTTCATCTCTCTTCTGTGTTAGGGAGATCATTCCTAGCGTATTGTTTTGTATGTTGTGTGGTTCTATGCATTACAATTAACTCAATGTGGAATCAGTAAAGTGGAGAGAAATGGTTTAGGCAGCAGCTTCTATCATTTCTCATCCAGGCTATCATCACACTGAAACAGGCATACCTCAGAGATAATTCTAATTCAGGCCCAGACCGCCTCGGTAAAATGAGTATTACAATAAAGTCATAATCTTTTTGCTAGAGGAGGGGTTTTGCCTTTGATTTGTAAGAAAACAACACCCTGCAACATCTGTGAAATGCAATAAAGCTAAGTACATGGAAAAAGGTATGCCTGTAATGGAATTATCTGTATCTTGTCTGTCCTCTGCCTGAAGTCGTGTGCTGTAGGATCGTGTGCTCGCTGTTATATCTCGAGCACTTAGAAAAATGCCAGACACAGTGGGCGCTCAAATATATTGTTTAATTATTGAATAAGCTGTTGTTTGTGAGATCTTTTATTCAGACAGTCCGAACTGCTTAACTGTCTCTTTTTGACCAGCATTCCAGATTGCCTGCTTGACCAGAACTTGGGAGAAAGGAGATGGTCTCAGCATGAGTTGCTGTCCCTACAAAGATGGGCCACATTGAGCTATCGCTTTCCCAGAGGTAATGGAAGTGTCTATTGGCAGCTGGAAATAAATCAAAGAAATGGCAGCATTTTTAAGCTGGGAGAAACCTTGAGTCTGTGTGGCTACAAGCAGCCAACAGCAGCGAGTGTGGAGCTTCCCTTTTTGTGGTTTGGTTAAAGTAGACCATCTCAGGTTTTATAGGATCCCACAGAGGCAGAAGCAGGGAGAGTCATTTGCCTTTTCCTAGGAGCACAATGTTTACCACCTCACTCTTTGCATTGAGTAGTTTGTTCACATGAATTTCCAAAGCAAACTATTTTATCAGAAATGTTCTTAGGAAACAGTACCTGTTTCTGACCCCAGGGCACCTGAGCAAGTCAAAAGACAAAAGGGAAGGCAGGGAGGGATATCTTCTCTGGGGACAGCACCTGCACATCTGGCTGTCTCTGCAGTGGGAGTTTACAGCTGCCTTTCTAGCATCAAGTATGAATAAGTCCCAGAAGGGTCCCACGTAAATCAGTACTACT
>NW_006286980.1:1737564-1756173 GCF_000327345.1 Myotis davidii | reverse complement strand
AAAGAGGGAGGCAGAGGGAGAGACAGAAACATCCATGAGAGGGAAACATCAGCATCGACTGGCTGCCCCCTGCTGGGGATCAAGCCTGCAGCCTAGGCATGTGCCCTGACCGGAAATGAACCGGCTGCCCCCTGCTGGGGATCGAGCCTGCAGCCTAGGCATGTGCCCTGACCGGAAATGAACCGGTGACCTCTTGGTGCCTGGGGTCAATGCTCAACCACTGAGCTGCACTGGCTGGGCTGACATTTTTATTCAAAGTGGTGATACTGGCCCCTAGATGTTTGGCAGAAGAAAATAAAATCCAGACCTCAAAAATTCTCAAAAAGATCCAAGGAAAAGGAGTAACTCACAATTGGATATCACAAAATACACAAGGAAACAATGCACCATGAATAAGAGATAGAAACAACAGAGGGCAAAGATCCCAAAGAACTTCTGATGTTGGAATAATAAAATAATTATATATAATATGTTTAAAGGGGTAAAAGTGAAAACTCCAATATAAGTACAGAACAGGAGACTCTAAAAAAAAAAAGATTTTGAAAAGAACCAAATAGAATTTCTAAAAGTCAAAAACTGAATTAATAGCAGGTGAGTTACACCTAACCAAAGAAATTGAGAACTGGAAGACGCAAAGAAATTCAGAATATATCCCAGAGAGAGATAAAAATTTGAAATAGGAGTTAAAGACATGGAATGTAGCATGAGGTCTAACTATCATTCCAGAATGACATATTGGGGAATAAGTAGTATTTATCAAGATAATAGCTGGGGATTTCCCAGAAATGTTAAAAGACACAGATGTAGAGAAACCAAAACCAAAAAGAGCAAATTGAAAAAATAAAACCTAGTTACAACTACAAAACACCAAAAGACAAAAAGATTCCAACAGTTTCAGAGAGAACACACATTATCCACAACAGAATAACAATTAGACAGACAACTGACTTTAAAACAGCAACAATGGGAACCAGAAGGTAGTGAAATAATGTCTTCAATAGGCCGAGATAGAACAACTATCAATCTATTAGTCTATACTTCAAGAACTAGTAAGTAATTTAAATTAATAAATTTTCAGACAAATGAAAACTGAGAGACTTTACTACCAAAAGAGCTCACTAAAGAAACTTTAAAAGGAAGGACTTGGTTGCAAAAGAAATGATGCACAAAGACATTGGTAATATGTGGGCAAAATACAACATTGATTGTTTGTAATAACTAGTTACACTGATTGCAATGTGATAAAAAAACAATGGTAATAATTGACCTAAAACATGATTATAGTAGTTTATAAATAGTGAGGGGGTAGTTAGAATTAAAAACATGCTAATGTCTTTGCAGTTTTTGGAAGGTAAAAATATTGATTAACTGGCTCTGGTTGCACAGTTCAGTTGGTTAGAGCATCATCCTGATATGCCAAGGTGTGGGTTCAATCCCCAGTGAGGGCACACACAAGAATTAACCAATGAATGCATAAATAAGTGGAACAACAAATTGATCTTTCTCTCTCCTCCTTCATCTCTAAGAAAAATCAATAAAAAATGTTGGATAACTGCAAACTCTAATATTCCCGTTAAAATAATCCAAATAACCACTAAAATAAAAGACACAGTGCATGCCCTAGCCAGTTTTGCTCAGTGGTTGAGCAGTGGCTCATGAACTGAGGGGTCGAGAATTCAATTTTGGTCAAGAGCACGTACCTCGGTTGCAGGCTCAATCCTTAGCCTCGGGTTGGGGAGCATGCGGGAGGCAACCAATCGATGTGTCTCTCTCACATCAATGTTTTTTTCTCTCTCTCTCTATCTCTCCCCCTCCCTTCCACTATGTCTACAAAATTAAAGGAAATAATCCTTGGATGAGGATTAACAACAACAACAAAAAGACAGTGCATATTAATTCCAAGTTAGGGCATGTGAAAAAAAATAAGAGGAGGAAGGGAAAACTCGATGAATTTGAGAGACAGCAAAAATGAGGAAGAGATGCAGAAAAGGTAGCACAAATAGAAAAGATATGATCATATTTATTTCTACAGTCCTAATATTCCAATAACCACAATAAATGGAAATGTATTAAATTTTCCCATTTAAAAAAAAGCAAGTGTCAGACTGGATTAAAAAAAAAATCCAGCTGTTTAAAGCTGGTACTCCTAAAACACAAGAATACAGAAAGGTAAAAAAAATAAAAATAAAAAAAAACCAACCTGATAATCAATAATATAAATCATTCAGTGTTGTGTTTTCCCTGAACTTTCTAGTTTTGGAATTAGGCTAAAGAAAAGTGGCCTCCATAGTCACTGTAAATAAGCAGTTACTAGGCAACCACTGCATGCAGGATATCTATGTGCTGTAGGAGTTCTGAAGGAAGAAAAAGAAACCAGCTCTAATCCTCATAAGCTCACAACTTGAATTAATTTTCTAGCCATAGATATTTTTTTTTTATTGGCATGGCTTTTAGATCTTGTATGTGAAATGTTCTTTTCTTTGGAATAAGTGCCCTAAAATCAAGATTTTGAAACCATGGGATCATCCTCTATTGTTTACTTCTATCATCCTGTTCACCAAAAGGGATACAGAATCTAATGCTCTGACAAAGCCTGTCTTAATTAACTTCGAATTGCTATAATTTGTTGCAAGGAATAGAACAAAACCCTAAATTCCTACATATTTAAATGGACAATGTAGCTTTCTAATGGACTAAATCATATATTCCCACATATCCAGTAACTCCGTTTTAGGATTTCTTTAGCAGTGTGTATTATGAAATGAAATGTGGCATGTTCAGTCTCTTCAACCCTCTGGAGCCACTTAAGTGTGGCTTCCCTCTCAAGAGCCAAGTAACAAGGGCAGTTACTTCTCTTAATTGTCTTGCCACGAGGGAGGATGATTTACATTAGTTTTCCTGACACCTATAACTACAAAATTATAAAATGCAGAACAGGAAGGACCATAGGGAGGTTCTAGTCTGACCTGCTCTAATGTAACAACTGCACAGTCTGAGACCCAGAGAGAGGAAGTGATTTTCCCAATGTGTCCCAGCTAGTTAATTACAAAAATGAACAAGAAGCCAGGCCTCTTAACTTCCTCAAATTTAGAGAGCTTATTTCTTCTACCACTTTCCATTGGTCATTCTGTTACAGCCTCAAATGCCTAGTAAGAGTACAAACTGTTGACGGGAAGGAGCTTCCTATTTCAGGACTCATCAGAATGATGGATTCTAACTTTCTTGGGCCATTAACTCCAAGATGCTACAGCAAAACAGATGGCAGTTTGTCCAGATCCACATTCCCGCTCAGAAACACACATGCATTGCTTCCTGGCACCATCATTCTATTCACAGGGAGCTCAAAGACTGAATATCTGTTGATGTGGGCAACCTGCAGAGTGGTAGCCATTATAATACAAAATACTGATTTCCCAAAGGCAGCTTCACATATGTTGCCAGTGCTTTGTTTGTTACATTGCCCCCACTCCCAAAAATCATTTTAGTGAAATATTATTTTATATTTAGACGAGATGAAATCCTTTCTTAGAAGTACCTATTTCCACTCTCCTCTAATGAAACAAGGTTGAAGAAATGAAAAAGGAACTAAGATAAACAACTAAAGAGCCTAAAGGACGGAAGTGGTTTCTCCATAGGAGTCTAATGAGATGGGGATATTATCCTAAAGGAGAGCCAAGTGGTGACTTAAGTGCAGAAAATATACATTAAGAGATATTCTAAGGAGGGACTGACTCACTGAAAAGCAGGCGATAATCTTTAAAGTACCTTCAAATTGTGTGGTAGTTATAGTCACAGGGATGTAAGGTACAGCATAGGTAATAGAGTCAATAATAATGTAATAACTGCATAGTGCCAGGTGGGTACTAGATCTACTGGGATGATCACTTAGTAAGTTATATAATGTCCAATCACTGGGATGTACACCTGAAACTACTTTAGTCTTGTATGTCAATTGTATTTGAAAATTTGAAAATTAAAGTAGCTTTAAATTTTGGTTCTATATTATTATTTTGCCACCAAAAATAAGAATAAACTATGTATTTGAAAAATTCTATTAAGTATGTGATTAGCTTTGCAAGAAGCTGCCTATGTTTTTCAAAGTGGCTGTGCCATTTTGTAACTCCATTAGCAATGTATGAGAATTCCAGTTTTCCCGCAGCATTGTCAGCATTTTGTATTGTCAACTTGAAAAAATTAATCATTATAGTAATTATGTGATTTTTATATACTATCTAAGAATTCTTTGCCTAGCCCTGGTCAGTGTGGCTCAGTTAGTAGGAGCATCATCCCATACACTGAAAGATGGCACGTTTGATTTCTGGTTGGAGCATATATCTAGGTTATGGGTTTGATCCCAGGTTGGGGCACATACAGGAGGCAACCAAGCCATGTTTCATTGGCGTCTCTCTTTCATATAGATGTTTTTCTCCTCTCCCTTCCTCTTTCTTTAAAATCAACAGAAAGCATATCCTCAGGTGAGAATTTTTTTAAAACTAGGAAAGCATTGGGCAACAGTTGAAATAAAACCAATAATCATTTCATTATTTCTTAACATTCTATGTGTAACATATGCAACCAGGAACTGTTGGCAGGGAAAACTGTCAAAAAGTGATAGATTCACTGACTTTTTTCTAATGCATTCCCATTTATATAGAGATAAGGCATGAGAATTTAGTAGAAAATACCTTAAAAGCAGTACACATTTAATTAAGAAACACAAGATATAGGTCCTGGTTGGGTAGCTAAGTTGGTTAGAGCATCAGCCCAACACACCAAGGCTGTGGGTTTGATCCCCAGTCAGGGCACATACAAGAATCAACCAATGAGTGTATAAATAAGTGAAACAATAGACTAATGTTTCTTTCTCTCTCTCTCCCCCTTCTTCTCTCTCCAAAATCAATTTTTAAAAAGAAAAATAAACACAAGGTATAGACCAGTGAGGGAGATTTTCAAGTTCTAAATGCCTGCACATCTACATTTTGAGATTCTGGCAAAACTTACCTTTTACCCCTTGAAAATATATGCACATCAAGTCACTGTTACAAAACAGCGTATTTTATCTCTCAGAGAAGTTGCTATAGAAAATGTGAATCGCTGCTACAAGAAGTGCTTTGGGACTTGTCTACTGAGGATTCATAGATGGATTTAAACTGGGTCTTAGAGAAACCATAGGATTTAGGTAGAGAGGATGAATGCCGGGGTCCAACCCCAGCAGGTCCAGGGGTCCCCAAAGGTGTGGACGGAGTCGGCGAAGAAGGAATGACACGGAGACAGCGTTCAGTTGATCAGCAGCCTAGGCAGGATCTCTAGCCAAGTTCTAGTCAGGATCTCCAGCGAAGTTCTGGTTAGGATCTCCAGCCAGGTTCTGTGTCCATGTTCTCTTGCTAGGTTCTCCAGGCAGGTTCAGTCGCCAGGTTCTGTCCAGGTTCTCTAGCCACGTTCTCTTGCTAGGTTCTTCAGCCAGGTTCTGTAGCCAGCATCTCAGGGTGTTTCTTATCTCCATTCCAGGGAGTAAAGATTATGTAGCTTAGGCATGATTGTTCGTAGTTAAAGAGATTAATTACCCGCCTGGCACTTAGAGAAGGGGTTTTATTCCCTCGCTAACCTCAGGGGAAAATCTCTACTGGGGAAACAACCTTTCTCGGAGAGGTGACCTTGGTTAAAACACAGTGCCAAGAAGGTGAGCAAATATATTAAGAACAGTATGCCATATATGCCAGGTCCCTTGAAACAGCAAGGATGGACCGGCTCCCGGCAGATGAAGACCATTTGAGGTATGATAACTGGTAAAGAGGCAGGAAAATAACAATGAAATGTTCATTTCCCCCTAGAGCACAAGTTAATGCAGGGAGATAAGTCTGGAAGGTTAAATTAGGGTTAAATTGTGGAATATAAACTCCACAAAAGCAAAGATTTTGCCTATGTTGTTCACTTCTGTATGCCCAGCACCTAGAACAGTGCCTTGCATAATCTAGGCCCTCATGTATGTTGAATTAATGAAAGCTTGTCTGTCAAATTAAAGAATTTGGACATTATCTCTCAGCATCTATTCTAGACAGTAGAGAAAAACTAAAGATAGCAATGGAGGCGTGAGCCCAGAGTTCCAAAAGAAATCAGGATGACGCTAAAGATATGGGAAGTTAAGGTACAGAGAGAAGGCGAAAGTCAAGAACCAACCTCCTGGAAATGTTCAGAGAGAGGATGAAGCTAAAGATATAAAGAAGCATTGTGCCGAAACCGGTTTGGCTCAGTGGATAGAGCGTCGGCCTGCGGACTGAAAGGTCCCAGGTTCAATTCCGGTAAAGGGCATGTACCTGGGTTGCGGGCACATCCCCAGTAGGAGATGTGCAGGAGGCGGCTGATCGATGTTTCTCTCTCATCGATGTTTCTAACTCTCTATCTCTCTCCTTTCCTCTCTCTAAAAAATCAATAAAATATATTTTTAAAAAAAGCATTGTTAGATAATAAATCAGCAAACATAGAATATCATTTTACAATTTACAAACTCTCTCATATATGCATGAAAAAAGGTAAGATAGTGATTGCTTCTCCCAATTTACATGGTCTTCAGAGGTGGGACAATAATAAAAATATTAATAACACAGAGGTGAGAAAAGAGCCAAGCAAATCACAGAAACTGAAAGTAATGTTAAGAATAAAGGGTGAATTAGTCTGGGTCCAATCAGAAAACAGAAAACACACTGTAATTTGAACAGGGGAGGTTGTATACAAACAATTATTAAACTACAATAGGAGAGTCACTGAAAAAGATACAAAGAGAACTCTACAGGATACCCAGGGCTGTTGGAGGGTGCCCAAGGAAGGGAAACTTAGAGGTGGGCCCACACCAAAGGTGGGGTTCAGACCTCATCAGAGAGAGAATGGTTGCCACCACCAAGATTCAGGGAAGTTTGCTGGGTTGCCTGAGCCAAAGCTGGTCTACAGTCACCAGGCAACAGGAGACAACCCTCCAGGGCACGGACAAGCCAAGGCTGGTGGCAGGTGCTACTGAGTCCAGAGAGTAGCAGGTGCTACCGCTGACATGAGGCCAGGAACACATGCCAGTGTCCACGTCTGAAGTGTCATGGTGAAGTGGTCAACTGGGCCTGGGCCAGGTTGGGAGGTCACCACGGGACAGTATGCAGCTGGTGCAAAGTGGCACGGGATGCCCCTCTCCACATACAACACTGATGAGCCTTACAGCAGGAGCTGGCAAAAAGTGCACCACAATCAGAAGCCTTCCTCCTGCCTCCCTCCTGTGCCCCCTTCAGGCACTGTGCTCCCCATTATAAAGAGATGCTATGAAGACCAATCCATTACACAGAGTAGATACAGGAGCTGAAAGAGGAATAAATGGATAACATGGTGTGTTGGTTATTCACCATTTTCAAGAGTGCATGTGCAGGACTGAGCTGTTCCCATAACAAGTCAGGAAAGCCAGACAAAGGTGGACTGGGGGTACTGGGAGAGGACTGAGGTAGAGTGGAGAAGAAGTGGAGTGGGGAGGTGGGGCATTTCCATATGAAAATCCCAGAAAACAGAAAAGGAGTCTAGTAAGCCGAGCCTGGGTCTCCTACCCAGACCTGATCTTTCCCCATAGCGAGAAGCACGGAGTATTATGACTGACCAGACCTAAGCCATTTGCTCACCCGTGACCAGAGAGAAGGGCGACTGTGATTGGCAAGTACAGCAGCTCATTATGAGGAACAGGAGGGAGATTTTCCCAAAGAGAGATTGCTACAACCAAGAAGAGGGATGCAGAGAAGGTAGACCCCTTGATGTCTAACATAAGGACAGAGATAAAAATGTGAATAAGGCTGTCTCTGGGGAAGGCTTTTTGTTGATGTTTTGTGTTTGTCTTCACTGTATTACATTAATTCACTCTTTTAAGAGTCCCATATTCTTCTCTAGGTGGAGCTGGATGGAGATGACTAAAGGAAGCAACACAAGGCAGACACTGTTAAAATGTATCAGTGGTTTCCCTCTCTTACTCAATTTATTGTTCCTACAGAGCAGTAACAATGTTTTGAGATAGTAGGAATTATTATTTTAATTCTCCATTAGTTGATGTGAATATAAGAAAACAAAAGGATTCTAAACCTTACATATTGCTCTGAAAATAGATAAAATCTATTTCCCCTTCACAAGAAGTACTAATGAGTTGAGCTCAAATGTTGTTTAGTTTTTAAGCCATTTTCGGTTCAGTAAGGTGATATTCAGTTACCTGAGTGGAACTAACTATACTGAGGCAATGGATACCAGTAAGAAATGCAGGGGAGCGGGCAACACCTCAGAAGAGTTTCAGCAATTCCAAATCTGCTGGTGCTCACGTCTGTCTCCGTGAATATGCTGGCTGTGACTACTCTCTGTTCGTGTGAAGAGACCCGAGTTCTTCATGGCATGCCAGACACAGCTGCTGTGATTGGAAAATTATTCTATTATCCAATTTCATCACATGCCTTCCAAGGGAAAACAAGTCTGTTTCAGGTAAACACCTAAGTATCTCTAACCTATCTGTTCAGCATTGTATTCTTATAGATGTTAAAAATAAACAGAGCTTAAATTTCCCAAATTGTTTCCTGTAGATAGAGGTGTCTCAGAGCAGTAACCAAAAAAATGAAAACATTTTTGAAGACTCATAAATAACAATCTACCATGAGGAATGCAGTCTGAGAAGAAAAACAATCCAATATATGAATTTAATAGAATATTGTCAGTCATATTGAGTTGTAGCTAGGTTTTGGTAAACATTTTTAGTGAAACACTTAGTCAAGTATTTTAATGACTTTAATGTTTACTTTGTGATTCCTACTCGAAGTTTATATTTTCCGTAACACCTTTATAAGCCTGAAATAAAAGAATGTCTGTTTTTAGGGTTAAAAAAAACTGGTTTATGATTAAAACTAATAGAGCTCTTTAACTCTTGGTATCAATGCTCTGCCACAGGGATAGAGTAGACAAATTTAAAACTTCTTCCTGAAGGCAAGTTCAGACTTTATTTCACGTGTCATTGAACAGGTTTCACTGGTTCATGATGTCAAACTGCCAAGACAGCAGAAATAGAATTCTCCTGTGAAGACTTTGCAAAGGCTGCACTTAGAGGAGATGAGGGAAGAAACTGCCTAATCATAGTGCTAGTATCTGGGGATTTTTGTTTCCAGCAAACACAAACAGCCTCCATCATCTGTACTCTTCATATGCTGGCGAGGAATGAAGTGAGGGGAGCAAGCCTGATTCCTTCTCCAAGTGGATAAGTATCCTTATTAAAAAGTGCCAGGGCAGCTGTGTGTGAATCAAGGGCAGGATTTGAAGAGGTAAAACACTGTATTAGAGAAAGGATGAGGAGCAGAAGACCAAATCAAAGGAGACAAGTAGAGACATTTCACAATGCTGCTAATCAACAGGATCTGAAAACAAAGTTCAGTATGGTAATTTCCTCAAACTGGAAAACAACCTCTCAAAATAAAAACTTGAGAACTAAGTTTTTATCTCTCATACCATTTTATTTTACCATACATGCACTATTTGAAAACAGCCCTTTCTGTTCTCTTTCAAAAGGCAGCATGTATACCTATGCCTTATAAGCATAGAAGGCATCTGGATAGTATAGTAACAATAAGGAAGAGAAACTGGGAAATTGGGCAACCAGGGTGAGGAAATGAAAAATGAACTTAGTGTATTTTATAGTATGTTCTTCTTAGTACCTTATGAATTTTATATTGTATACATGCACTATCTATTAAAATAAAAGGTAGTTCTACATATTTTAACAATTCACATTTTTAGTATTTTTTTATTTTCCTCAAATAATTTCCCATTATGGACATAATCATGTTGTTAACTATCCCTCTTAATCTAAAATTTTAAAGTTTTTCTCTAGTAAGTTACTTTTAACTTTCAAAATAAATATGAAAATTATAGTAAGGTCAATAATAACTAAGTCCTACACTGTGATACAAAGTGATTTCACATATTGCATCTTTTCCCATTCTTCCATTCATTTATTCACTTATTCATCCAACAAGGATTTGGTGAATGCCTCCTGTTTTCCAGATTCCTGAGCTAGAAGTACGAGATAATATGAGTAAACTGCTGCCAAGGAACTCAGTCCAATAGCTCAGTAGCGTATACAGAAAGGTAAAAAATAAAAATTATTGTAAAGTAAATGCAATAACAAAACCACATGTAAGACAGAGAGGCAAAAATCAGTACCTTAACTCAGTATGGGGGAGGATGTTGGCAAGATCTTTTTGGATGAGGTTGTGTCGCGATGGGTTTTTAAAGTTGAAGTTAGCCAGCCAGAAAAGGAGAAGGGGTGTTATAGGATTTTAAAAGGACCTGTTTAATGGTCACAAAAACATTAAAGGGGCATGGTATGTTTGGGAAGACACATGAAGTTTAGCCCTACTAAACACAGTGGAAGTTGGGGAACAGCAGATGAAGCTGGAGAAAGACGTTAGCAGAGCCTAGTTTTTGAAAAGCCTTATACACTCCATGGCAGCTACTGCATTTTAAAGTCTTAGGGATGCCCAGCCAGTGTGGCTCAATGGTTGAGCATCAACCTATGAACCAGGAGGTCATGGTTCTATTCTCAGTCAAGGCCGGGTTGTGGGCTCCCCAGTGTGGGGAGCGCCAGGAGGCAGCAGATCAATGATTCTCTCTCATCATCGATGTTTCTATCTCTTTCTCCCTCTCCTTCCCTCTTTGAAATCTATAAAAATAAAGTCTTGGGGATGGAGGGAAGAAATGGAAGCCTTATGAATACATTAAATTTGAATACAGAATTTGCCCAGCCAGCAATGTGGCGCAGTGGTTGAGCATCAACCTATGAACCAGGAGGTCAAGGTTTGATTCCCGATCAGGGCACATGGCCAGGTTGCAGGCTCGATCCCCAGTATGGGCATGCAGGAGACAGCCAATGAATGACTCTCTCATCATCGATGTTTCTATCTCTTTCTCCCTCTCCCTTCCTCTCTGAAATCAATCAAAACACTTCTTTAAAAAGTAGAATTGATTTTACCCTAAAAATAGATCCCATTTTTCTTTTCTTGAAAGACCTAGAATTATATGCATACTTTTTTATATTTTATGTTTTGGTAGAGCATGCCTGCTCATTTCAAGAGTAAACTTGGGTTATCCCACCCTCAGAGCCTTTCTGGATCTGTGAGTTATTACTTGAGTTTCCATTCAGCAAACCATGCTCTTCTCCACACTGGCCTCATGACTCCAATTCTAAACTGAAGGTCAGCTGTGGGCTGTTACTTAAAGGAGCACTTTTAGTAACTGCAAGGACCACTCACTAGGAGGTCCGCTGTTGGGCTAAATCAGTGGTTCTCAACCTGTGGGTTGCGACCCCTTTGGCGGTCGAACGACCCTTTGACAGGGGTCGCCTAAGACCATCCTGCATATCAGATATTTACATTACGATTCATAACAGTAGCAACATTACAGTTATGAAGTAGCAATGAAAATAATTTTATGGTTGGGTCACAACATGAGGAACTGTATTAAAAGGGCCAGAAGGTTGAGAACCACTGGTCTAGATGCAAAAGATGTTAGAGAAGTATAACAAAGCAGAGCAAAAGGAGGAATGAAAGGACAGTCGGGAGGCAAGAGAGAAAAGACAAAAGGTAAGATGAAGAGAAGGACACAGGGAAGAAAACAGGAAGGAAAGGATAAGAAGGGTCACAGGAAAGGAAAAACAAAGAAACAGGAAAGGTGCAGTAGAATGAAAGATTTATTTGTGTGCCAGGTAACTTCCAGAGTGCCTCATATCAATTAATATTCAAAATACTCTCTCAAGACACAGGGAAGAAAACAGGAAGGAAAGGATAAGAAGGGTCACAGGAAAGGAAAAACAAAGAAACAGGAAAGGTGCAGTAGAATGAAAGATTTATTTGTGTGCCAGGTAACTTCCAGAGTGCCTCATATCAATTAATATTCAAAATATCTCTCTCAAGGTAAAATGTTCCTGCTTTCTATTTTAAGAAAGTGAGGCTTAAATTAGCTAAATAACTCAAAACCATATAACTAATCTAAGTGACAAACTGGATTTAAACTTTCTAACTCCAAAACCAACAACTTTTCCACTGAAATCTCTACCTTCCAATTTGAAGTCAGAACACCTGGATTCAGATCAGATACTTCTGTGCCCTTGAGCATTTTACTTAGCCACTTTGGGTTTTTTAAATAAATTTTTTCGTTGATTTCAGAGAGGGAGAGGGAGAGAAAGAATCATCAATGATGAGAGAGAATCCTTGATCAGCTGTCACCTGACTCCCACCACTGGAGATTGAGCCAATAACCTGGGCATATGCCCTTGCCCAAAATCGAACTTGTGACCCTTCAGTTCCACTGAGCCAAACCAGCTAGGGCAAGCCATTTTGAATTCATTTTTGCAACAATATATAATAGGGATTAGGATAATTGTCCTCCTTTCCCTCCTATTTATTAGAGGTGGCAGTGAAATAATGTAAGTGACAATACTACATACATTATGAAGGGCTACATAAAAATAAGGGATCACTAATACAGCAATAATCCATGCTGTGTTCTTCTTTTAAATCTTAAGTGTTAGAGCCCAAGGAAGCTCAAAGGAGTTTTCCACTATTGTAGCTGAAATTACTCTTAAATTAGCCGCTGAAGCTCTTAGTGGTCAAGAGTGTCTCTTTGTGCTGTACACTCTGGCAGACTATTTCCACTTGGATGCTTCTTTGGTGACTATGAGCCATTCAGAAGCAAGATAAGCAACTGTGGGATCTTCCAGTGTTGGCTGTACAATTCCACTAGTCTATGGGAATATGCGGTTTCTACATTACTGCCAGAGCTAATTCAGGTTTTTCAACAGCATGCTTCCTCTAAGTTCCTTGCTCAAATTTTAGGATATCAGATTGAAGGTTGGAGATTACTTCAAAAATCTCAAAGACGACGACTTAAACAGTTAAGGGATATCCCAGTCACAACAATGAAGTCACTGAAATGACTTAGTCAACAAAACTAAGCAAGCTATTCTGTTTCATTACCCACCTTTGTGACTCTTTGGATCTCTAAAGATGAGGCACCATCGATCCCCAGCTTATTTGCTACCTTAAGACAAATCACTCCTATTCCTGATCCTGACTTTACTCCAAACACACTAAGGTGCATGAAGATTACAAGGCCATTGCATACAGTAGTCTCACAGAATTCATTAAAGGAAATGTCCTTGACAACAACCTTGGATATTCTTCTGTTTTCCCTGAGGTCATTCCTTCTTTGCTATTAACAGCTACTTCATTCACAGATTTTGACTTTCAGAGAACTTCTACAGTATCAATGTTACTAGAAAAACTGGACTCTACAGAGGGGGAAATAAATCCTTCATCCACAGAACAAAAATACAAAAGCATCCTGTTGTATCTGACTTCGTCTCAGAATCAATTAGCCAAGCTTAGTATTCACAAAGCTCTCCTTGCCTATCCAAGTATTCTCATTTTCTTGGATTCTCAATCTCTGAGAAAGTAATAGAGAATATAGCCACACCTTCAGAAAGACTATCTTCAATGACAACATTTCTCAGCAAATGGAGTGGCTCTGTTTAAGTCTACCTGAGAAGATTTGCAGTCATCTAAAAGTCTCCTGATACCTTCAGTGTCAGCAAGGGAGACATTAGTAGCCTCCCATTTTCCCTTTGAGTTCACTCCTATGTTCACTGCAGCTTTATTTATAATACCCAAAATTTGGAAGCAGCCCAAATGCCCATCAGTAGATGAGTGGATAAAAAAGCTGTGGTAGCCGAAACCGGTTTGGCTCAGTGGATAGAGCGTCGGCCTGCGGACTGAAAGGTCCCTGGTTCGATTCCGGTCAAGGGCATGTACCTTGGTTGCGGGCACATCCCCAGTGGGGAGTGGGCAGGAGGCAGCTGGTCGATGTTTCTCTCTCATCGATGTTTCTAACTCTATCTCTCTCCTTTCCTCTCTGTAAAAACTCAATAAAATATATTTAAAAAAAAAAGCTGTGGTACATTTACACAATGAAATAATACTCAGCTTTTAATAAAGAAGGAAATCTTACCTTGTGCATGGATGGATCTGGAGAGTATTATGCTAAGTGAAATAAGCCAGTCAGAGACAAGTGCCATATGATTTCACTTATATGTGGAATCTAATGAACAAAATAAACTACCAAACAAAATAGAAGCAGACTCACAGATACAGAGAACTAACTGATAGCTGTCAGTGGGAGGGGGTAGAGGGACTGGGTGAAAAAGATAAAAGGATTAAGCAAAAAAATTTAAAAATAAAATTCATGGTCACAGACAACAGTATGGTGATTACCAAAGAGAAAGGTAGGTGGGGGGAAGTAGAATAGGGTAAAGGGAATATAAATGGTGACAGAAGGAGATTTGACTTTGGGTGGTGAACACACAATATACAGATGATGTATTATAGAATTGTATACTTGAAACCTATATTATATTACTAACCAATGTTAACCTAGAAATTCAAATTTAAAAAAACATAAACACCAGTTTTTTCATAGAAAATAATAAGTCTATATTTAAACAGAGTTTTCTCCTCCTCTACTAAACACTCAAGAAAAAATGACAAGCCTAGAATTAGCATTCAACATTTAAATAACATGTTTCTCACAACATGTTATGAGCTTCCAGATGAAGCAGCACAAGAAGACAAGTCACCAAGCATTTACAGTATAACCACGACATTTCTGAGATGAGCAGACCAAGGTTCTATTCAAGTAGAAAACCAAATAACCTAGCAACTTTCCTTTCCACTAAGTCTGTAATCTCCTTTGTGCTTCTCTTTCAATATGAAAAGTCAACGGACAGTAAATTTTTAGCAGAAAAAAAAGGTAACATTGTCCAATATGAGAAAATATAAATTTACACCAACTACCTGAAAATTTTGTTTTTAAATGGGCAACATAAAAATAATTACAACACTCTTTTTTTGAAAAGCACGATATGTTATAGACTAACCAGCAAAATTTTATAAATGTTTCCTAAATTCTGATAAATTTTAATTTCTAAAAGTTGTCAGTCATTAAATAAATATATTTTTCTAAAGGAATACTCCAATATTTTGCATTTCAGACATTTTTAATAGTTTTATTTGGCAAAGAGAAGCCTAAGAATTTTTTAAAAAACATTTCCAGAGGGAAAACCTTTTACCATAAAATAAATTTGTGTGATTTGGGAGGACAAATCTCAAATGTATTTTTTTGACATATGTGCCAATCTTACAATTAATACAAAAAAGATAAAGTTAGTTGAAATATCTTAAAAATGTAAAAACCAGTCCAGGCAACATAACTATACAATCTTGCTGTAAAAGTACTTATATCAAATTCTGCCCAAAATATTTATGCAATATAGTAAATTTAGTTCCTCAAGTCACTCTTCACTGCCGGCTGGCTTTTCCATTTTCTGTTGTCTCCATTCTGAAAAACAGAGGCGAAAAATGAATAGGTAAAATGAAACATTAACCATCCATATATTTTTCTCCTTACATACCTTCCATATGAAATTAAACTCATATATTCATCAAGCAGAATATCAGCACCTTAGAAAAGAACGAAGGTTAGGGTTCCTCTAGTTCAGTGGTTCTCAACCTTCCTAATGCCGCGACCCTTTAATACAGTTCTTCATGTTGTGGTGACCCCCAACCATAAAATTATTTTCGTTGCTACTTCATAACTGTAATTTTGCTACTGTTATGAATCGTAATGTAAATATCTGATATGCAGGATGTATTTTCATTGTTACAAATTGAACATAATTAAAGCATAGTGACTAATTACAAAAACAATATGTAATTATATATTCAATCTGTGTTTTCCGATGGTCTTAGGCGACCCCTGTGAAAGGGTTGTTCGACCCCCAAAGGGCTTGTTAAGAACCGCTGCTCTAGTTGGTCTCACTTCCTCATTTTGCAGAATAGTGAAAATTGAGGCCCAGAGAGATTAAGTGACCTTCCCAGTTTCCTTTCAAAGGCCACTTTTTCCACTATACTTCTGCAAGCAAAACTAAGGAAAAAAACTTCTGATATTTAGTAAAAGATGTATTTCTTTTTTCACTAGAGGTTCCTTTGCCACACATTATTGAAAGTTCTTCTAAAAAGGAGATTAAAATGATCAAACCTGAGATTTATTCAATTGAAACAAATTTCCTAATATTGTACTACTTAATCAAAAAATATTTTCCTCCATTATTTTATAGAGTCAGTATTACATATTAAGTTTTCTCTATGATTTTTCCCTCTATGATGTTTATTGAGCAATGAAAAAATGCTCTAAGAAGTAAAAACTTTCAGTTACAATCAATATACTAATAATCATGCCTTTTACAAGTACTAAGAATCAAAGATGTTAATTTTTTCTCTTTATAGTTAATATGTATTGATTCATAATATTACTAACAAAAATTGCTGAATATAACAAACAAGCAGTATTGATTATATTTTAACTCATTATAAGGCAATTAACAATAAATAATACAAACCCATTTTCTTCTTTAAGATGTTGATATAATTCAGCTCTGTTATTAACAGAGTTCAAACGTCCAGCAAACTCCTGGTGTTTTCTGGAATTGGCAGTGTTGATCCTATTACTCCACAAGGTCAATAAAGACACTGGTCCTGATGTTATATTGGAAAGAAGAGGAAAAGGTACGATAGTTCATTACTTTGAAATTTATAAATTTAAATAATTTACCTTTAAATCTATTGTTTTATACAATTAAAGCAATATCATCTTTACCTTATTCAAAAATGTATGTGTTTAGGGGGTCCTAAGACCACCTACTAGTTTGGTGATTTGCTGGACGGTCTCAAATGACTAAACATAAAGTTAAAGCCACATTGAAGAATCATTAGAGCAACATAGTAAGGATACGTAGCAGATCAGAAAAGCAAAAGTGAGAGGAATCTATTTGTAGGCTTTCTCTGTGCTCTCTCCCTCCAATGAGGATTCACACGAAGTGCCTACTCCCACCAGCAGCAAAAATACAGCCACGTGTGTACAATACTATTGACAGAAAAGCCCATTTAGGACTTAGAGTCAAAGGTTTTTATTGGCTGCTGAGCACAGCATAGGTGATGGGAGCCTCTCCTGCCTCCGCAGCAGCGCTTAGGATGTCCGACGGTGGGTTTAGGCCTGCTCCCCAGAGCTGGACATCCCCAAGGGCTCCTGGACTGCGAGAGGGCACAGGCCGGGCTGAGGGACCCCCACAAGTGCATGAGTTTTGTGCACCAGGCCTCTAGTAAATAAATAAAAGCCAAATTCCCAGATGCCAGCCAAGGGCCAAATCTGCAAGCAGGCTCTTCTAATGTTAATAGCCTCTGGCTTGCTATGTTAACTCTTTTCTGCACAATATGAAAAGGCAAAATACTAGAATAACTAAAACTATTGAAAAGTAGAAAAAAGTAAGACTCATCACCTGATTTTAAGACTTGTAGTGAGGAGAGTATTGTAGTGCAAAGGACAGACACAAAGGTCAATGGAACATAAAAAAAAAAACAAAACCGAAAATAGATTCCCACATATAAAATCAACTGATTTCAGATAAAAGTACAAAGGCAATGCAATGAAGAGGGGATAGGCTTTTCAACAAATGCTGCTGGAGCAATTAGGATGTTAGTGTAAAAATATGAACACTGACCCATACTTTGCAACTTATTTTTTAAGAAACTCAAAATGGAGTTTAGAGTATTATTTATATTTTTTAAAATATATTTTTATTGATTTCTGAGAGGAAGGGAGAGGGAGAAAGAGATAGAAATATCAATGATGAGAGGAAATCATTGATTAGCTGCCTCCTGCATGAGCCCACACTGGAGATCAAGTCTGCAACCCAGGCAAGTGCCCTTTTATTGTCTGCTTCCTGCATGCCCCTCCTGGGGATCCAGCCAATAATCCAGGCATGTGCCCTGATTGGGAATCAAACTGTGACCTCCTGGTTCATGGGTCAATGCTCAACCACTGAGCTACTCCAGCTGGGCACATATATTATTTTAATGTATTCTTTTAGAAGTTCTTTAATTTTAGGTTTTACATTTAAAACTAAAAACTGGCCGGCTGGCGTGGCTTAGTGATTAAGCGTCAACCTATGAGCTAGGAGGTCATGATTCAATTCCTGGTCAGGGCACATGTGGAGTAGGCAGGAGACAGCCGATTGATCATTCTCTCTCATCATTGATGTTTCTATCTCTCTCTCCCTCTTCCTTCCTCTCCAAAATCAATAAAAATGTATTTAAAGAAAACATTTGTGATGAGTAATGCACAGATTTTTATGTATAATACAAAAAGTATAATCATAAAGAGACAAATTGGTATCTTAGACTTCATCAAAATTAGAAACTTGTGCTCTGCAAAATCATTCTTAGGAGGAAGACAAGCCACAGACTAGGAGAAAATATCTGCAAACCATATATCCAACAAATGATTTGTATCCAGAATAAATTTTAAAAGTTCTCAAAATTCAACAACGACAAAAAACCCAGCTAAATTAAAAATGATCAAACTATCTGAATGAATTCTTCATCAAAACATATAAGCAGGAGAAACCAAGATGGCAGCATAAGTAAACACAGGAAATTGCTGCCTCGCACAACC
>NW_006286980.1:1734007-1735199 GCF_000327345.1 Myotis davidii | reverse complement strand
ACATCCTCCGAGGGCTCCTGAACTGCGAAAGGGTGCAGGCTGGTCTGAGGGACCCTCCGAGTGCACAAATTTCATGCACCAAGCCTCTAATATAAAATAAAACCACAGTGAAATACTACTACATACCTATTGGAAGAGTAAAAAAAAAAAAGGAAAATTTTATTAGGTAAAGTTAAGAGAACAACATATAAAGGAGGTAATATAATCCATAATACCACTGCTCTAACAACTATAAATATTTCAGTCATTTTTCAATGCCAAGCTACATCAATAAGATTGCATTTTAGTTTTTCTGTTACTGCATCATACAAAGAAAGCTGAATAGATTTTCTCCAAATCTATCTAGAGTTCATGTTTGAAATAGCCCAAGCTTACATGAAGAATATACAGCAGAGAGAGAACGAGAAAATATCTGCAAACCATATATCCAACAAATGATTTGTATCCAGAATAAATTTTAAAAGTTCTCAAAATTCAACAACGACAAAAAACCCAGCTAAATTAAAAATGATCAAACTATCTGAATGAATTCTTCATCAAAACATATAAGCAGGAGAAACCAAGATGGCAGCATAAGTAAACACAGGAAATTGCTGCCTCGCACAACCACTTCAAAAATACGACTAAAAGATGGAACGGACATCATCCAGAACCACAGGAAGGCTGGCTGAGTGGAAATTCTACAACTAGAAGGAAAGAGAAAAGCACTGAGACTCAGAGGAGGTGTGGAAGTAAAGTTCAGAGGTATGGAGGCGCATGCGGAAAGGGCTGGCAACTGAGGACACGGTTGTCTTTTTCAATCGGGAGGGAGTCTCAAGCTCTTGACTGCTCTGAACTCCAGTCCCAGGCAAGTCTCTGGGGACCCAGGTTCATACAGGGAGAAACTGGACTGTCTGGCATTGGGCAGAACTCGCGGGCGGCTTTCTCTCAGAGGTGCTTGCAGCAATTAGCAGGACACTGAGACGTAGGGCCTCTTAAGGTAGGACTGAGGAGCAGCCATAGCTGCTTACTCCGCCCTGTTGATCCCCTGAGACGCCACCCCACCCAAGCTGTGCCCCAAGGCTTTTGCATATGAAAGGCCTTCCCCTTTACAATCTGAAAATTACCTAACAAATTGCAGCTGGGTCAGAGAGACCCAGAACTTCCAAAAGAAGGCCCAAGGCCCCACAGCAGCTTGCATTGCTTCACAGCT
>NW_006286980.1:1731918-1733215 GCF_000327345.1 Myotis davidii | reverse complement strand
CAACATGGATGGAACTGGAGAGCAGATAAATACCACACGATTTCACTCATTTGTGGAATATAAGGAACAACATAATCTGATGAACAAGGACTGATCCAGAGACGGAGAGGCATTGATTGGATTGTCGGGCTTTGGAGGGAGGGTGGGGGAGGGGAGGGTAAAGGGGAAAGAGCAACCAAAGGACTTACATGCAGGCATAGAGGCCTAACCAATGGACACGGACAACGGGGGGGTGGGGGTGGTGGTGGAGGGTGATGTGGGGACAGGGACACATATGTAATATCTTAAAAAAATATATATTTAAAAAAAAAAGAATATACAACAGACACAATATTCACTTTGGAAAGTCCTAGGAGGTTATTTTTCAAAGCAGATGAATCTGAGGTGTATTAAAAGGCCCATATAAGTCCCAATAAGAAGAGACATTCGACTTAGGTTGTAAAATAGAATGCAAGAAAAAACAAGTTTCAAATACCAGCTATGAAGAGAAAGTCATAAGGGCAGATAATGATTTGCAATCAAGTTGCTTCTCATAAGGGCCCCTCTAATATTTTCAGGGTGAAAGATATCAGGGATCTATTTAATTTAATTAGTGCACGAATTTGTGCACCAGTGGGGTCCCTTGGCCTGCCCTATGGGATTGGGCCAAAACCAGGTCTCCGACATCCCCTGAGGGTCCCAGATTGAGGGCGCCGGCCAGGCCGAGGGACCCCACCAGTGCCGATATACAGAGTATAGCAAAAGTAGGTTTACAGTTGTTTGTATGGAAAATCCTATATAATAAAAGGAAAATATGCAAATAGACCAAATGGCAGAACAACCAAACAACCAATCAAAGCGTAATATGTTAATGATATACTAAGGCTGCTCAACTGCTCACTATGACATGCACTGACCACCAGGGGGCAGTCAACTGGTTGACCAGTTGCTATGACATGCACTGACCACTGGGGGCAGATGCTACGACTGGTAGGTTAGCTTGCTGCTGGGGTCCAGCTAATCAGGACTGAGCGAGATGGGCCGGACATGCCCTGGAGGCCTCCGGTGGTCCCTCCCCAGCCTGGCCTGCACCCTCTTGCAATCTGGGACCCCTCGCAGAATGTTAGAGAGCCAGTTTCAGCCTGATCCCGCAGGTTAGTCACCTTGGGAGGGCCCCAGATGCAGGGGTCATGGTTGGCGGGTGCTGCTGCCACAGCGCGAGCCTCTCCCAATCAGGACTGATTGGGCGTGAGCCTGCAGCAGGAACTGTGAGGCTGGGATGAGTGGGAGTGGTAGGGAGGAGCTGCAGGCGGCGTTA
>NW_006286980.1:1730958-1731722 GCF_000327345.1 Myotis davidii | reverse complement strand
AGAGTGGGCATTTGTGGTAGTAGTTATTCTTGGGCTACATAAATTTCACCCAATGGACACATAATCATTTAATCATTTTTCTTACTAATATGTGTTTTGGTTGTTTGCAACTTTTTGTCACTATAGATAATTTTGAGTTCTATTTTCCAAGCAATGTTGAAGCATTGTTTAGATTAAACCTATTCTCATCCTAATCAATAGTGGAATATTTTGGCATATGAGGAGTAGAATAATTTATCAATACATTTACTCATTTTCCAGGCATCCTGGCAAATGCCTGAGAGGAAAATATAAGAAGACCCTTATCTCTGATTTCAAAGAAATCAGTGAATTGGAGAATATTAGCATGTAGAACAATATGCACACTACAGCAGAAGTACCGTATTTGCCGGCGTATAAGACGACTGGGCGTATAAGACGACCCCCTAACATTTCCACTCAAAATACAGAGTTTGTTATATACTCGCCGTATAAGACAACCCCCTCTTCCGCACACCTTCCACACACCAAATAAAAGGTAAAACAATATCAGATTTGATTTTAACATTTTAATTTATATTCAAATGCTTATGACATGCAGGAAAACTGTCACAAGGCTGTATGTAATCAAACATATACATAAAACAGTGCAAGTTTATTACCGGTAAACATACCGGTAATTCACTAAAGAAAACACACTCTATAGACTGGTACCGTAGATGCTTCTCAGGAACACAGGCAAGCAGCCCACAACCTAGAGGGACTGTCAATGATAGAAGAAAGAT
>NW_006286980.1:1730098-1730688 GCF_000327345.1 Myotis davidii | reverse complement strand
CACCCAGCAGCGCTGCTGATGCCTGAACGGTATGTGGAATGAAGTGGGCGGGCATCGGGAGGCCACTATGGCACGGGGCAAGCACTATGGGCAGTCTATCTGAAGTGTACCTGGCGTATAAGACGACCCCCCACTTGGAGGCATATTTTTCAGGGTCAAAAAATCGTCTTATACGCCGGCAAATACGGTATATAAAAAACAAGCAAGCCTACCTTCTCCCTAAAATGAGCTGCCAATAATTGTACTCTGGCCAGCCCTGAGGTCTTATCACCTTTGGTGAGGCATAATGGCAAGAAATCAGTCCTTTGTCATACCATTTCCCATTTATCCTAAAAAGACTAAACCCAGTTTCCTTCAAGATAACTAAGGCCTACAATGATTTCAGAAACTCCCAAAACCAAGTCATATTTTTGATGCTTAAAATTCCTTGAAGAAGAAATTAAGTATAACGAGAGAAAAGGCCTTATAATAAAAATACTATTTATAATAGTTTTACTAATAATTATTTACACCACATTTTATCAATATACTAGAGGCCCGGTGCATGAAATTCGTGCACTTGCGGGGGGGAGGGGGTGGGAGGGGAGTGG
>NW_006286980.1:1701192-1729860 GCF_000327345.1 Myotis davidii | reverse complement strand
GCCCGCCCAGCTTTTGGCTGAGCAGTGCTCTCCCTGTGGGAGAGCATTGACCACCAGGGGGCATCTCCTGCGTTGAGTGTCTGCCTCCAGTGGTCAGTGCGTGTCATAGCGACCAGTCATTCTGCTGTTTGGTCGATTTGCATATTAGCCTTTTATCATATAGGACTAGAGGCCTGGTGCACGAAATTCATGCACGGGTAGGGTCCCTAGGCCTGGCCGGTGATGAAGACCAATCAGGGCCTTCTGGCTGCCGGCTGCCGGCTGCCAGCCTGGGACTTCCTTCATTCCATACTGACCCCAGTGATCAGCACATGTGATAGCGAGCAATCGGTCTCCCAGTCGAACTCCCGTGGGGGCAATTTGCATATTAGGCTTTTATATAGATAGATGGGCGATATTAGATTTTTCCCTAAATTCAGTAAGGGTTAAAGAAAAAGAGTTTGTCTTAAATAACCTAGCACTTGGTATAGTGTCAGGAACATAAACAGATTCAAGTTTAGATTAAAATTTAATTAAATTTAATTAAAATTAAATTTTAATTAAAATTTCTTAAAACACAAACTTTTGAGTATAAGTACTTATTTTCCAAAGGCTTCATTAATGAAGGTATGGCACTCCTTTTTTTTTTTTTTAATACTGACAAATATATCTGCTGCCTATCTTCAAGGCTGTAAACAAAGAATCCCCTAAACAACAGGAACAGTTAGTAGCTCTTCCTGATATACACAACAATCTATCTATACATATAAAAGCCTAAGTGACTAAACAACCGAATGACTGGTCAACTGGTTGCTATGAAGCTGCCCCCTGGTGGTCAGTGTGTTCCCACAGTGGGAGCACCGCTCAGATGACCGATGGGCACCAGATGCAGAGCTCATGGCTGGCTGCTGCAGCCTGGAGACCACAGCAGAGCGTCACCAAGCCTACCGAGCCACGGTGGGAGCAGAGAGCGGGACCAGGATGAGCAGGAGCGGCAGGAGGCATTGGACTGCCAGTTTCGGCCCAATTCCCACAGGCTACGCCAAGGGTGCACGAGGGCCTCTAGTATTAAATAACACTGCACAAAACAGAACTAAGCTTTTTACAAACATAGCTATCACAGTTCTACCTTACCTTTTGATTTTTCTACTGGTGGAGTTTCATCCATCTCAACAAGGGGCTTTTTGTTTGGAGGTTCTGGGGAATCAGGTGAATCTTTTATGATTTCAGCTTCAGCCAATTCTTCTTTTCCACGTTCTAAGATGCCTTTTAATCTTTTAGAGGGAAAAATAATAAAATTTAAATATTTAGAAATCGAAATGGTTCAATAATTAAACTAGACTTTGCATATCAGTCTCAATAAAAGATAGCTGCTCCTACAAAGTAAACCTAGATACTAATCAGAAGCTAAATGCCAATCTAAAATCAGATGAGAACTTAATGAATTAAACACAAGTATCCCCTTTTCTTCATCATAAGTGTAATAATTCAGTAATGTAGTTTGCTGCAAAATATGAAAAAAATGGAGAAAAATTTAAGAAGCTAACAAAAAGAAAAGTGATATTTGGAAGAAATATCACAATTTAATATTTAAAGATATAGGCCACATAATACTTCAAATTATAAAGAGTAAGTAATTTACTATTATTTGTTCCCTAGTTTATGTACTGTGGATATGTATTTACATTCCACAAGTTAGAAACTTAATTCCAAGCTTATTTTGAATTTTCCAAGGGAACAAAAACACTTTCAAAATATACAGACTTCTACTTGAATAACACGGGGGTCTGAATCAGAATACTTCCCCTGCCACTCCTCTTTTTCTACCCTCCTCTTCTTAAAGCGAGCCAATTCCGTTTCAGAAGCTTGGTGGCTCTAAGGAAGAAGTGAACTTCTAAGGTCAAGAGAATAAAAATGTTCTACATTATACTTATTTTTGGATGAAATAATATAATTTCTAGAATTAGCTTCAAAATAGTCCATGTGGAGTTGGACAGTGGTGGTGGTGAGGAGAGTGGATGTGAAATGTGGCATTAACTAATTGATAACTGTTCAAAGTAGATGATGGGTAAATGTGTATTCCACAGTAGAATAAATCTTTGAAGTTTTTCATAATAAGTTCTGATCTGTTTTAAGGGACATAACACATTATCATTATAATATTTACCTGGTTCTTTGCCTGATTTCTGGCAAGAAGTTAGAAGACAAAGCCAGTTAATATGTTATGATACTTTTATTTATAAATCACAAGCTAAGGAAAAGATGTACTATTGAGGAAGGTTTTCAGAATTAGGACTATGCTCTTTCACTGTGCTATCAAGGGCATCTTTGCCTATTTTTATAACAGCATCATCCATATTTTGTTGTGATCACTAACTTACTTGCCTATCTCTAGCGCAACATTGTATGTACTTCCAAGGCAGTAATCTTATGCTAAATACCTGGCATATCACAAGTATTCAATAATATTTACTGACAAAGAAATAAAACTATGTCTTTGATATTCATAAAACATAAATACTGACACCAAAATGTCCTAAATTATAATTTTCACGTTAATTAGGATAAAAATTAAACACTCTTTGCCCCTAATCGTAAAATAAAATCATTAAGTCTCAGATTTTTTTGATTTTAAGAATGACAAAATCTTAGTTATAAATGAAATAAATACACATTAAATGAACTTCTATTAAATGCAGTTGATCTATATGCAGAATGTGATATGCCAAAAGGCACCATAGTGCTATATTAATATCAACAATCACCTCTCTAAATCTTGCCAAGTCTTCTCCAGTTCATAATCTTTTACTGCTTTCTCTGACTTGTCCTCTTTGTCCTCCCTCTTTCTTCCTCGTTTCTTTCGTTCTTCTTCTTCTGGGGGTTTGCTCCTACAGGCCATCAGACATTCCAAGACCCTTTGATGTTTCTCCGAGTTATTGATATGGGCTCTCACAAGGGTTTCTAATTCATTCCACATGATACGGTATTGTTCATCTCTGAAGTAAAGATTTAAAATAACAATCTCAGAAATACTCTTTAAATAATATTAAAATATCACTTTCTACTGGTAAAGTAAAAGGAAACCATTAAACATGGACTTATTTTCTCTTCATAAAATATAAGGGTACAATTTTCAGTTATAATGTATCCAATTCTGCTATTCTATAGCATTTCACCTCAATTATATGTATATATACACATCCATAAACATAATTTACATATGGAATAAGTTAACTTAAAATATACTAGGTATCAAGTCAATATGATATATAAAGAAAAATATTACCTTTTAGGGCCTTTTCCTCTTGTACCCACTGTGGAAATAGGTAGAGGATCATTTTTTCTTTCCATATCAACTAAGTTGTATATTGTTTTTTGACAGTTTAACACATCTTCTTCTGTCAAAGATTCTTTCACAATAACACTGGCTAATGGAACTACCTGTCACATTTAAAAGAACAAACCAAGAAAATCTGTCTTGAAAAACAAATATCAAAGCATGTAGGCAGAACTTCAATTGATTTTTAAACATCACTGTGGCGAGATCATATGTAACTTTCAGTTCAATTTTCTGTTACTATTTAACTGTCGTAAACTCAGATATTTTATTCTTTGCTTCAGAAATGGTCTCTGAAAAGAATATATAAATAATCTAGAAGAGCAGTTGAAACAATTTAACACTTACCGCTTGCATGTTAAAAATGGTGGTTTGAGAAATAATCATAGGCCAGTAACGGGTGTGTTTTTCTAACTGATCTTTTGCTCGCTCCAAAGGGATCTCAAGACTTCCATCGATTTTATATCTGGGGTCTAGAAAAGGAGTTAATCTGTTTTCCCTCATAAATTCACCAAAATCCTAATGATAACCAAATAAGATAAAATTAGAAACTATTTTCTAATGGTTCAGTATGGATTACATGTAACAGTCTGTTTCCCTGAGGTCTTCTGTCCTGTGACATGCAACAAAGCATTTTCTCCTACAGCTCCCCCTACCACCCACTTTTCTTCACTTCTATAATTTAACTCTTTTGTATCATATACAGAAAAAAGAATTAGTGAATCACTCTTTGAATGATGGAGTTATAAGTAATTTATAGTCTTTCTTTTAAATATATCTATATCTCTAAATTTTCTACAATAAATATTAGTTTCCTCCTTATTAAAAAAAATTTAAATAATAAAGAAAAAGCCTAATCAAAAACAATTACTTACAGTATATAACACTTTGGCTTACAAAGTATGCACTCATGCACATCAATCACATTTAATTTTCACAACCACCTCAAAAAAAAGACAGCAATAAAATACCGAATATAAATTAGGAGAGGAGGAGTGAAAAATTAAAATCAGAACAATGGAATTTCTACCAAAAATAGAAACAAATTTTTTTGTAGACATCCTTAAGTAACACAAAGATTTAGTGTTATTTCAAATTAGCAGCAATCTATTGAAATGTTTTGTTTGCCATTTAAGTTACTAGAAATAAAGTTTCACTTAAAATATTAGCTCAAATCAATTTCTATTCTTTTCTATAATTCCAGTATGTCAATGTTATTCAGATACTTCTAAGTATACACTGAATACATAAGGAAGACTACAGATTGATAAACAGCTCTTTCAAGCAAGTACTGTTAATTAAAATAAATAATCAACTTCCCAAACTCCTTTTTGTCACAGATCTTAGCATATAATAGGCATTCAATAACTTGCTAAATCAGAATACTCAAATCATAAAATTTATAGATATTAGAGTCTTACTGTGATCCGGTAGTCTGTAACTCTTCCTCCACATCCTTCACTAATTGAAGGTGGATCTTCTAGAATGGATCGAGAACTACTCAGGACGTGCAAAAATATCTCTCCTCCATGGCTACTAAGCATATGACTGATGACTTTGGAACCTGACTTTCGTGGTTGTTCCAATAAAACAGAACGACCTGTCAAAAGTAATGAAATTCAAACGGGCTCTTATTTTTCCCCTAAGGTTTATGTCTAGATTTTTTCATTTTATTTATTAACCCTCATATTTTAACCAGCACTGCTAATTTAGTTTTTCTGTGTTTCAAGTCCAAAAAGTCTGAATTCCAGCCTGAGCTTTCTCTTGGTCCTCCAAGCTTACATAGTTATACAGGTGGTTTTCCAACATAAATATAGTGGTCTCTAATACAATGTTTGGTTATATTCTTCATTCAATTACAAGTTCATATGAAATTTTTCTCTTGGACATCAAGAAGAAAAGTGAGACAAGTGTTGGATAACCCTCAAGTTGTCAAAGCTATAAAACATTTGGAGGAGAAAATGAAGTCTAAATTCACTTCCACAATACCTACTTATCAGCATTATTATTGTAACTACTTTCTATTTCACATGACCAAATGTTATTTAATCTGGACTTTACATAGTCTGATAATCAAATTGTGCTTAATATAACTATGAAATTAATCTTATGATAAAGGCTGGCCAACTCATCAGTGATTCAAAAACTGAGTTGGCCATAAGACTCTATTAAGAGAAGCTATTAGAGTTTAGATTTAGTAAATGAAATCCAATAATTTGGTTTTCTAAAGAATTTTTTCAGGCCCTGGCTGGGTAGCTCAGTTAGAGTGTTGCTCTGATATGCCAAGGTTGCAGGTTTGATCCCCGGTCAGGGAACATACAACAATCAACCAATGAATGCATAAGTGAGTAGAACAACAAATTGATGTCTCTCTCTTTCTCTCTCCCTCTCTCTTTCTCTCCATTCCTCTCTCTCTAAAATCAATAAATAAAAATTTTAAAAATGTATTTTTTTCACACAAGGAAACCAGAGATTTAAGGCCATGTGTGTAAGAATAACATGGTATAATATTTAAAATGTTTATGGTAAAGGTATAGTGTTCAAAGAAAAGTAAGTCCATATACATATACACTTTATAATTTAAAATTCAATAGGCCAAGATAATGGTCTGTACTATATACTATCTTAAAAACAAAACATGCAGACTTTAGTGGTAAAATTTTAAATTAAAAATACCAAAAAAAATATATAAATAAAACTTATTTGGATACAATAGCCTGAAAGACATAAAGTCATCTTAATTTTAAACATTAGTAAGCTAGTTAAGGGTATTTATAATTATATAACTTTAAAGCAGTTCTGGGAAACAAAATGGTTAAACTATGTTGAAAAAAATGGCTTTTCCAGAGTTCATGACTTCCCTTGTAATAATCTCAGTCAAAACAATTAAATGATGAAAGTTACCATTTAGAAGAAAATTAGTAAGGCAGGAAGAAGGTCTACTATTTACATCTACAGGTGAAATTCGATAAGCGCCAGTGCAATAGTGTAATTCTGAAATAGAAGAAAATACTGATTTCAAAGAATATAAACAAATATTTCCACAAAAGAGAAAAAAACACATACTTGTTTCTTAAATCTATATAACAATGAAAAACAAAAACTCCAAAAAAGCAAATGATTAAAATAAGTATTTGATTTCCCTCTAAATTTCTCATTAATTTAATCATCCCAATCACTGCACTGAAAGGCAATAGCAAAACTTTTTGAATTTTTTTAAAAATATGGAACGCTTCACAAATTTGCATGTCATCCTTGCACAGAGGCCATGCTAATCTTCTCTGTATCGTTCCAATTTTAGTATATGTGATGCCAAAGCGAGCACACTTTTTGAAATTTTAAGACTACAATTGCTCCCTTATGTCACCATCTATATATATAAAAGCCAAGTGACCGGAACGTTGGAAGGACCAGAACAACCGGTCGCTATGATGTACACTGCGGCGGCCAAACAGCCTGATTGGAGCCCTGATCGGCCCTCCCAACCACCCGTGGCTCCTCCCCGGCAGGTCCCACCCCCAATCGTCCCCCACCCCAATCAGGGGCATGGCTGGCCAATCTCCTGTGTCCCCGCCCCGCCACTGGTCTGGCCCGATCGGCCCCCATCAGGGCAGGCCGGCTGAACCCCACCCATACATGAATTCATGTACCAGGAGTCTAGTCTACACTAATAAAAGAGAAACATGGTAATTGGCGTACGACCGCTACCCTTCCCATTGGCTAATCAGCAAGATATGCAAATTAACTGACAGCCAAGATGGCGGCCGGCAGCCAGGCAGCTGAGAACAGGAGGCTTGGTTGCCCCAGCGATGGAGGAAACCAAGGTTCCCCGTCTGCAGCTGCGGGGCTCTGAGCTCCTGAAGCAACAACTCCAAAAGATACAATGTTTCAATTATAGAAGCTAAAAGATGGCGGTTAATTTGCATACTGAGGCACAAAGCAGAGCGAAGCCAAACAGCCCTGAAGCGGCAGGGCAGAGAGGCCTTAGGGCCCCGTGAACAGTGGAGCAGACAGGCCTCCTAGCCTGGGATCAGTGGAGCCGTGAGGCCTCAGGAGCCCAGGATCAGCAGAGCCGAGAGGCCTCAGGGCCCTGGGATCAGCGGAGCCGAGAGGCCTCAGGAGCCCGGGATCAGCGGAGCCGAGAGGCCTCCCGGCCCCAGGATCAGTGGAGCGGAGAGGCCTCCCGGCCCTGGGATCAGCGAGCCGAGAGACCTCCCGGCCCTGGGATCAGCAGAGCCGAGAGGCCTCAGGACCCTGGGATCAGCAGAGCCGAGAGGCCTCCCAGCCCGGGGATCAGCGGAGCTGAGAGGCCTCAGGACCCCGGGATCAGCGGAGCCAAGAGGCCTCAGGACCCTGGGATCAGCAGAGCTGAGAGACCTCAGGACCCCGTTATCAGCGGAGCCAAGAGGCCTCCCCGCCCCAGTTATCAGCGGAGCCGAGAGGCCTTAGGACCCCGGGATCAGCAGAGCCAAGAGGCCTCAGGACCCTGGGATCAGCAGAGCCGAGAGGACTCCCGGCCCTGGTTATAAGCAGCCGAGTTCTCCCCCCGAGTGCACAAATTTTTGTGCACTGGGCCTCTAGTCCTATATAATAAAAGGCTAATATGCAAATCGACTGAAGGCAAAATGACCAGTTGCTATGACGCACACTGACTACCAGGGGGCAGACACTCAACGCAGGAGCTGCCCTCTGCTGGTCAGTACACTCCCACAGGGGGAGCACTGCTCAACCACAAGCCAGGCTCATGGCTGGTGAGCGCAGCAGGGGTGGCAGGAGCCTCTCCCGCCTTTACGGCAGCGCTAAGGATGTCCTACTGACAGTTTAGGCCTGCTCCCCATGAAGAGGGCCTAAGCTGGCAGTAAGACATCCCCCAAGGGCTCCTGGACTGTGAAAGGACACAGGCCGGAATGAGGGATGCACCCTCCTCCCCAGAGTACACAAATCTCATGCACTGGGCCTCTAGTTAAATAATAAAATAAGTACTTGAAAAAAGCTTCAGGAATCTAAAATGCGTTAGTTATACTGAATCCTAATGAATTTATGAGAAGAAACATAAAATTAGGGACCTAGAAAGTTACAAATGTATAACATTTAACAGTAAGCATTTTTTGCCTAAATGCAGTCTACAGTAAACAGATATTAATAAAACTAGAGGCCCAATGCACAAAATTCATGCAAGAGTAGGCCTTCCTTCCCCCCAGCTGACAGCAACGGCTTCCCTCTGGCACCCGGGACCCGGACTTCCTTCCCAACCCCGGCTTCATCCGGAAGGTCATTCAGTCTAATTAGCATATTACATTTTTATTATTATAGATGATAATGAATAAATGCAAACTATAAAACTGACAAAGCTCTAAAGGAGATATATTGAGCACTATGAGGGACTTTCCAGAGAGATTTGACCTATGTTGAGACAACAGGGAAGGCTGCTTCGAGAAGTAAAAGTAACTTGAGTTCTAAAAGAGTGAAGTGAAAATAACTAAAGAAATGAAGGAGAGTATTCAGGCAAGGAAAACAGCAGATGCCAAAATATTGTGGCAGGTGAGAGCATGATGAGTTTCAGGGCCTTTTAAGACATTTAAAATTCTGTTTTTATCTTAAGGGCAACAGAAAAGCATTAGAGGGTTTTAAGATAAGGGGAGTATGTCCTGATTCACATCATGAAAGATATTCTAGTTAGCAGGTCGAGTAGCTAGACACACCATTAAGGAGGCTATTATAGGTACTAGGTAAGAAAATAGTACGCTGGACTATTAATAGGGAGATGTAATAGTAATGGATATGCAGATGTAAATGTATGAGATACACTTTGGTAGATAAAATCAAGTAAATGTGATCATATGCAAATATAAAGAGTCATCTGAAGACAAAACAGCCATCTACAAGCCAATGAGAGAGGCTCAAGAAGAAATCAACTGCATAGTCAACTTGAACTTGCATTTCTAGCCTCCAGAACAGAAAATAAATTTTCTGTTGTTTAAGCCAAAAGAAAAAAGAGAGAATGTGGTGATAGATTAGATATGAAGAATGACAGAGAGATGTTTACAGATGACTCTGAGGTTTCTGCCTTATATAACTGAATAGGCAATAGGGTCATTCACTGAAAGAGGGCAAAGTTCATAGGTTGTTTTGAGTATATTGAGTAATAGGTGCCTAAGAGACATCTTTTAATACACCTAACTTACTGAACATCATAGCTTTGCCTAGCCTACCTTAAATGTGCTCAGAACGCAATATCCAAAAAATGCTGGCAACACTGTACAGTATCGGTTGTTTAACCTCGAGATCAAGAGGCCGACTGGGAACTACAATTTGCTGCTGCTGCTCAGCATCACGAGTGTCATACTACACATCTCAAGCCCGGGAGAAGGTCAAAATTCAAAGTGAATAGGTATCACTTTCTCACCATCATAAAGTTGAAAAATATAAAAATCATAAGTCAAAACATTGTAAGTTATGGACCCTCTGTATAGACCTGAAGCTTAGAGAAGATATCTGGGCTAAAGTATAGGCATACTAATCAAAATCCAGCTCTAATATCACCTCTTCTGCAAAGCTTGCCTGACTCGGAGATATAATTACATGCAAACCCTGTGTTCCCACAGATCTCTGTCCCTATTGCTACTATAGCATTTTGCATATGGTGTTCATGTCAATCAACAACTATTTTAGAGGAAAAGGTTGTGTTACAAAGAATATTTTTACTATTTTTCTAAGTTTTAAAAATAAACATATTAAAAATTGATATTACCTCACAGGTTCTTAGTAATTTCCATATATTGTATTTTTAAAAACAAGTTATTTACATTCCTTTGTTAAACATGAATATATTTATTTACCTTAATAGTTTTTCTCCTGTTAGAAATTTTTGTTTAGAAATGGGTAGAATATTACAGTTCATCTAATCTAGCTTTATTTATTTACTTATTTATTTTCTTGATAATCTTCACCCATGGATTTTTTTTTATTGACTTTTAGAGAGAGTGGAAGGGAGGAGGAAAGGAAGAGGAAGAGGGAGAGGGACAGGGAGAGGGAGAGGGACAGGGAAAGGGAGAGGGAGGGGAATTGAACCTGGAACCCTTCAGGCTGCAGGCCAACGCTCTATTCACTAAGCTAAACCGGCTAGGGCTAACATCTATAATAATAAAAGCATGATATGCTAATTAGACCAGACAGTCGAACAACCTTCTGGGCGTCCTTCCAGATGAAGCCGCTGCAGCAGGGGCTGAGGCAGAGTTGGTTAGGGGTGATTAGGCAGGCATGCAGAGTGATTAGGAGCAATCCGGCAGGCAGGTGAGTGGTTAGGGACAATCGGCAGGCAGGCGAGTAGTTAGGGGCGATCAGGCACGCAGGCGAGTGGTTAGGAGCCAGTGGTCCCAGATTGTGAGAGGGATGTCCGACAGGATCGGGCCTAACCAGCAGTTGGACATCCTGCGAGGGGTCCTGGATTACGAGAGAGTGCAGACCAGGCTGAGGGACACCAACCCCAGCGTGCACAAATTTCGTGCACTGGGCCTCTAGTCTTTAATATATAAGTACATAAACTGAAGTGTAGAAACACATAGGATTTGCTAGCTGGTGGCAAAGCTTTGGCTAAAACTGTTATCTCCTAACTCCAGAGTCCTAAACCATGCTGATATGGCTGCGGGAATCTGTTTTGGGAGAAAAAGCCTACGGAGTCACATACTTTTTAGAGGAAAAAAATGTCACTAAATTTCAAAACAACTGATTTATATCCGGGCTTATCAGTTGTAAGTCCATCACCCTTTCAAGTTGGCTCCTATTCTTTTCCCTCTCCCAAGGCAGTTTGCCTAGAAAAGAAAAACTATGACATGACTTCAATGGCTCTCTTTCACAATAGCTTAGTCTTAGTTCCATGACCATTAATAGGTGACATTGTCCAATAAGTTTGGAAAGGAATGAACCAAAGTCAATCAGGTTTGTTTACTGAAGAGCACTTCAAAGTTGTTTGTAAGCTTCCATATGTTAGATCTCACAAATTAAGACTTTCCAGTGTCTCTTACTCACCACTTTTCAAGAAATCTACATGTGCATCTTTGTGATGAAGTAACTCCACATCATAATTGGCAGATGTGTTAGCATGTTGTTCTTCCTTAAAGCAAAATTTAAAATCACTTGGTTTTGTTTTCCAAAGAATGAAGTTATTTATTAACTATTAATTTTGCTCTTTGTTTACAATGAAATAAAATACACTGGATGAAAATTATCTACAATAATGGTATAGCTTGCTCAGTAATTAACCTATTTAAAGATGCAACAGTTTTCCACTGAAATATAAACTATTAAAAAACGACTTGCTATATATTAGTAATACAGCATCTAATTATTTTTCTTATATTTTGTCAGGAATTAACACGTGATTAATCCAGAAATTTTAGAGATTTTTTTACTCCAAATGCACTGTCTTGTGCAAATATACACAAATTGTCTGTAAACAAATATAATGCAATTGAAATAGTTTATATATATTGAAAGTGAAATCATTGTTTAAAGGAAGCAGCATCTTTAAATACCTATAATAAATTAACAAATGTCAATTATATAAAATAGCAAATACTGACTAATAAACAAGTTTATTAATTTTCCTAAATAGTAAACAGGAATTTTGATATTATCTATTTACAAGAAAAAAACAGATTGAAGAAAGAATCACACCAGCAGCACACAAATATAATCAAGTTCTAAGAGCAAGGTACCTGTCACCCACCCTCAGACTATTTTTCTTATAACTCATGAATAATAATCTGAGTGGCCAGATTATTATGACCGGCCAGATTATTATGACTACCCCATCAGCACTTCATTGACACTTCCAAAAATACTGAATATTGAAAACTTCCTAAGCAAATACTCTCAAGGTTTTATTATCATCATTATTTGCATAACTAATTTACTTCATTGTACTGATGGGGTGGTCATAATAATCTGGCCGGTCATAATAATCTGGCCACTCAGTGTATAATAAAGTACACCTATTACGCTACTTTACTTGTTGTTTCTATGGGTTAAAGTTACAATTTCTATTAAAGAGCCAGGCAATGGTATAGGAGAAAATTAATAATCAAAGATATTTCTATGCAATTTAGTGTTCATCATATAGTGGCAAAACAATGTAATTGGGACTTATAAGAAAGTCTCTTTGTATTTTTAGATATGATGGTTATTTTATCTATAAACATAATCAATAAAATTAAAATTAATTTCACTTAGTAAAAATTCATTTAAAGCTTACTATGGGCCAGGCATTGTGCTAGTTCTAGACAATCTAATGATACTATGATGAAAAGGAACAGGTGGCAACAGGTGCCTAAGAATATCTATTAATAAAATCCCAAGACTCACACCTTTGGTTTTTCAGGTAAGGTAATAAACTTATTTAAAACTATGAGCTATTTTTCCCTAGTCAGACTTATTAGTTACAAACACCTTTATATTTGTTGGGCAAAAACAAAAATACAGAAAATAAAAGACCAACTAGAATACACAATGTAAGGAAAATCTAATAACACAACTGTCATAAAAAGAATCACAGAAAAAGTGGTCATTTAAGATAGAGATTATACTTTGATGAAAATAATGAGAACATAGTTAAAAACAAAAAAGCTGAGTGTTCTTATTAGAGAGAAAATACAGCATTTTGTTCTGTGATCCTTTCTTGTTGCTTTTCAGTACTTACTGACCTGGTCAAAGACACTGAATGTGGGCTAGCAAAACAGAAAACATGATATGGGGAGAAAAATATTAAGGTTCAATTAAAATAAATAATATATGTCAAACAAATGTTTAAAAAGCAAAACAGAGCTTTCAAAATAGCAGGAAAAAGAGCTGCCTACCTTCATTGGAATATTTGTAATAGTAGTTGAAGCCAAGTCAAAATGTTGCTGTACTAAAATATTTAATTTGGTAGCAAGATGCCGTCCTGCACGAACACTATGAACTTCACTGGTTAAAACAGGGGACAACTACAGAAAAGTATGAGAGAGAAAAAACCACCCATAAAACATTAATACACTGTAACCGAATGCTAAATAGTTTACTTCAACCCATAAAAAGTGACTGTTTTCATTTTATAGAATTTGGAAAAATACAAAGGTCCATAAATTAACTATGGTCATTATTTTTTAAAATATATTTTTTATTTATTTCAGAGAGGAAAAGATAGAAACATCAGCGATGAGAATCATTGATCAGCTGCCTCCTGCATACCCACTAATGGGGATCGAGCCTGCAACCCAGGCATGTGCCCTTGACTGGAATCGAACCCAGGACCCTTCAGTCTGCAGGACGATGCTCTATTCACTGAGCCAAACTTGGCTAGGCACTAATGATCATTATTTTAGCAATAAATGTTCAGACAGTCATTCATTTATTCATTTAATAAATAGGTACCAAGCAGAATTTACTACATTATATGCCAGAAACTGTGTGAGCTCTTGGAGGATACAGCAGTGAACAGGCAAATTCCCTGTCCTCTTGAAACTTAGAGTTGTTGATATAAATATATATTTTCATTTTTAATTTTACTTCTATTTATCTATATGCAAAATGGATCAGAAGTGGCCCATAGAAATACTATAGAAAAGTAATTCATTTTGAGAAGACAACACCCGAAAGATAGAACTACTTAAAAGGAATGTGGAAATCACTACAAACATCATATTTTATCACCAATAACTATAAGGCAGCCAAACTTTACTTACAACAAGGTAACACAAAACTTTACTCATTCCAGGGTAAAAATATTTATTGTAAATAAGCTTTTTAGCTATCACAAAGTAAACCCAACATAATGCCACATTATCAAAATATGCAGGTACAAGTTAGTAAAAAGGGGGCTTGTACTGGAAATCACCTAAAAACACAACAATAAAGCTAATGACCTAGCAATACCACTTAACTACCAAGCATTCATAGACTAAGGTAATACTTCACATGTTTATATTAAATAAGGCTAAGAGAAAAACCTGAACCTAAAAACATACACATTTAATACAATTAGGTAAATACATAGACCACTGACGGAGAATATTATGTGATGCAAATTCTTTTAACAATCAACAGATTTATCTTTTCCTTCAAAAATGTTCAAATCTACTTAAAAAGGAAAACCAACGTTGGAAATTAGTTTTTTCCCCCATCTGATTGGGTAAAGTTAATTTCTATGTTACTAGAGTGTATTTTTATTAGAGTATATTACTTTTCTAATGAGAAAAAAAAGATTTTTAAGGAATAAAACATCATTAAAGCAACTGAAACCCATTGCAATAATTGAAATTTTAGGAACAATGCAAATTGTATGGGTTTTACAACACATTTAATTAAATGTCAAAAGGCAAGCAAAAAGAAAAAAAAAGTTTTAATCTACACCTGAGAATATGTTTTTATATATTTTAGAGAGAGGAAGGGAGAGAGAGAAACATTGATCCGTTGCTTCCTATACACACCTAGTCTGGGGATTGAACTGGCAACCTAGGTATGTGCCCTGACCAGGAATTGAACCCAAAACCTTTTGGTACAGGATGACACTCCAAACAACTGAGCCATTCAGTCAAGGCTAAACAGAAAACACTTATAAAATGTACTATTATAACACAAAGAACCAAACTAGGTGTTTTGCTATACAGGTTCTTTGAAAACTGTAAATACAGGGTATGGCAAAAGTAGGTTTATAGTTGTTCTGATAAAAAAATACAATAATTAATAAATAACACAATAATTAATAAATAATAATGCAAAATAATAAACTATGTGTTTCGTGTACTTACAACTATAAACCTGCTTTGCCCCACCTTGTATTTTCTTGGCAGAAAATGTTGGCAATGTGATCATTATAATGCTAACCCTTGTCAGCATTTATTATTAACTAAAAATGATCTTTTCTCTATTACTTCTGCACTTACCTCTTTTTTGGAACGATCTGATACAAGGCTGTCTTCACCAACAGGGTAGGTATGGATCAAAACCAGCTCACACTTCTGAATCTGCATGAGACTTAAAGAAAAACTTTCACTTAGAATATAAAAATACATACTATTCTTATAAATATGGACACAAATATCCTCAACAAATTGCTACTAGCAAACCAAATTGAGCAACATATAAAAATAATTATACATCATGACAAAACGGATTATCCCAAGAATACAAAGTTGATTTAAAATCCAAAAATTAATTAATGTGCATATCATATCAACAGAAAATTTTTAAAAACACATAATTTCCAAAATCACAAGAAAACACATTTGACAAAATCTAAGACCTTTTCAACAAACTAAAAGGAAACGTCTTTAGGTAGATAAATGGCAGTAAAAAAAATTTTTTTTTAATGTGGAAGTATATACCAAATGAGCAAGAGTTGAAAGTTTGCTTCTAGGAAGTGGGGAAAGACTGGAATGGAGATAACTGTTTTGCTTTTCGTAATAGGTGATGTCTTTAAACTATGTGCATTCAATGTAAAGATTCTAGGCAGATAAACTATTGAGAGTTATATTTACCAAAACAGCATATCTCTATAATCAGATACTACTGTTAACACAAAAGCTAAATATTTAGAAAAACTGTATAACTGTTGTACTTGTATGAACATTAAATGAATAATTCATATTAATTAAATTCAAATGCAAAAATAGTTTTTGTGTTTAAAGGATAAAATAAAAAGAAAATTCTTATAATCAGGTATAATTTTCAATATATAACTGTCACAGAGAAAATTAATATATTGTGCATTAGTTTCCTTTTTACTAATGTTTTTTAAAGACAAAACCAGACAATACTAACCTGGACTTATAACTTATTATTCGAAGAATACAGAACTTGTAATGCTAAAAAGTTTCCCCCAACTTTTTATTTTAAAATTTCCAAACCTACAGAAAGGTTGAAATAACGATACTATTCAATGAATACTGATATATCCTTAAACTAGATTCACTAAGTGATAGCTATATTTGTTCTCTCTATGTACCTAAATAGACATACACTTTTTTTAATTATGCCATAGATAGTAAATTGCAAAGGAAATACTTCATTCCTAAATACCTCAGCATGCTTCTCCTAGTGAGAATAATCTTATTTATTAACAATAATACCAGTACTCCACTTAAGGAGATTAATAATAGCTCAATCTAATTTAGACTCCACATTGCAACAGCCCAAAACATATTTTTAATAGCTTTTTGCTTTAAAAAAAATTCATATACTGCAATTCATTGTTTTGGTCCATAATGAATAATGCCACTGATAATTTATTCATTTTATAAATTTGAAAGAATATGAGAGCAAGCTATCAAAACAAATATGCATTATAAATTTATACATTATGTTATAGTTCTGATCACCTTTCCTATGGGAAAAAGCAAAATCTTAAAGTGAAAGGGAAAATAGGGAATAAAATTTCTGATCAAAGTAGAGTCTGAAGAAAAATTTATGTTTCTATTAAAATTATTGAAATAATTAGAATGAAATATATGACTATAAAATTTAATATTTATTTCAAAGGTAGATTATACTCACTGATCTGAATTTGCAGCAAGCTTGTTATGCTCATGAATCGTTTCCTGAACACAGTCCTCAAGCATTCGCACATGACTATCACTAGTGGCATAAAAAAGATACAACAAACTTAAAGGAATAAACAGTAAGAGAAAAAATTAAACACACTGTTCAGCTACAGGCATTTAACATTACTTCAGTAAGGATTGTTTTTAGGTGCTCATTCACAACACCAAATAACCAAATGAAAAACTAGTGAGAAGTCAAATTAACCTACATGATGACAATCTAAAGTTTTCACTGAGATGAGTATTTTAGAACTGGATAAACAAAGCTTCAATATTAGAAAGGCCACTTGTGATACGTTTAAATGCTAACATATTGTCCCTACTTTTTAAAATAAAAGCCGTGAAAGAGTACAATTCTCTCTGTGAAAGAGTTACTGTTATTGTCTCACCTTTTTGCATTAGTAATGCAAATTATTCTCCCCCTGTTGCCAACACGTTCTGCATTCTCCATTAGTAGAGTACGGGCCTCATGTTGGTATTCCGTAATTTTACAGAGGGTTTCCACTGCTGCAACGAGGCCATGTAGAATACTGCAGCATTCTGGATCTGCCCGTGGATTAGGGGGCCCAACAGCAGCTAATGCTGCCATTAGCTAAATAATGGGAAAACAATTATGGTGACAAGAGTATGCACAAGTCAGACAAAGACATCACAAGAAAAGTAAACTATAAACCAATATATCTTATAAATATGGATTCAAATATCCTCAACAAATTACTACTAGCAAACCAAATTGAGCAACATATAAAAATAATTATACATCATGACTAAGGGGACTATCCCAAGAATGCAAAGTTGATTTAAAATCCAATAATTAATTAATATGCATATCATATTAACAGAAAATTTTAAATCACATAATCTCCAAAAATACAAGAAAATGCATTTGACAAAATGTAAGACCTTTTCAACAAACTAGAAATAGAAGGAAACTTCTTTAAGTAGATAAATGGCAGTAAAATAATTTTTTTTAAATATGGAAGTATATACTAAATGAGCAAGAGTTGAAAGTTTGCTTTCAAGTGGGCAAAGGCTGGATTGGAGACAGCTGTTTCACTTTCAGTATTAGGTGATGTTTTTAAACAATGTCCATATATTATCCTATATTGATCAAAATTTTTAAATTATTTTTTATTAAAGTATTACTGAAACATCAATGATGAGAAATTTTTCAAAAAGGCCACAGTTCAAAACCTGAACCATACCTCTTGCAAATTTTGGTCTTCTTGAGTCCAGGAATTTAAAACATGTGCTCCAGAGTCACTCACAATGAAATTCACCTAACAGATTTCAAAGAAATAGTTAGTACTCAACTCCAATTCCATCTGATCACATCATATTTAAAATGTAAAGTTTGCTACTAGTTAATAGTAAAAAGAATTAAAAATAAAATAATATGAGGTCTCTAGCACTGATTTGTTGATTGAGTCATTCATCCATTTTATAAGTATAGAATGCCTAGTACATGTCAGGTGCTATTCTCAGTGCTGGAGTATGGGAATATAGTGAGGAATAAAACAGTTCTATCGCAATGTGGGGAAAACAAGGTTTGGCAGGTGTGGTAAGATAAGAGAGCAGTACAGGGAACCAACAAATAAACAAGATCATTTCAGAGTGATAAATGTGAAGAAAAAGATGGTTAGTTACTTCAGGTTGGCTGGACAGAGAAGGGCTCTCTACACAAGTTGCAACTGAAGAAAATTCAAAATGACCAAAAGAAATCAGCCATGGAAAGAGCTGGGGATAGAGAATTCCAGGTATAGTGAACAGCATTCGCAAAGACCTTTAAGTGAGTACCCTTAAAAGGATGAAGTTCAGAGCAGACATAAGAGCAGGAGATAAGCTCAAAAAAATAGGCAGTGGCCATAACACATAGGGCACTGAAAGTCAAAATAATTAATTTGGACTTTTATTCTAAATTTGTAAGTAAAATTCAACAAAACAAAAATAGTATCACTGGGCCAGCATGGCTAAGTGGTTGAGTATCGACCTATGAACCAGGTCATGGTTCAATTCCCGGTCAGGACACATGCCCAGGTTGAGGCCTCAATCCCCAGTGAGGGGCGTGCAGGAGGCACCCAATCAATGATTCTTTCTTATCATTGATATTTCTCTCTCTCTCCCTCTCTGAAATCAATAGAAAAATCTTTAAAAAAAATATTATCAAGTAAGGTGAAATGAAATGATCGCACCCTTCTCCCAAAAGGAAACAAAGTCATCATTTGATATATTTTCTAATATATCACCACCTCAGCTTCATCTCCAACATGACAGTAATAAAAAAAAAAGGCTGATATTCAGATGGTACTAGTACACACCAGCACAGTCTGACAGACTGCTTACAGACAACATCCCTGCTGCTTAAGCTAGCAACAATCAACGGTCAGTGCCTGTTCCATTTTGGTGACTATATACTTTGAATACTATCCTAGTAATTAGAATAGCTACCTTATAGGACTGTTGTGAGAATTAGAGGAGTTAATATACATGAAACCCTTTAGAATACGCCTGGCACCCGTAAGTGCTCCATAATTGTTAGCTGTTACTGTTGGTCCCAACTAAATACACATGGCATTTAATCCCAAAGGGGAGGGCTACATATCACATTTTTAAAGTGGTAAACAAACAGTTCTAAATTTACAGCAAATTCATATATAAAAAATGTTACAGGCAGTAAGTACATTCCCCAAATGTTGCTTGTACTTCACACTCACCAGTTTTCTGAAAGGAAATATATCATACATTATTCTACAGTATTCCATGGAAGATTCTACTGAGCAAGTCCACAATGATTTAGATATAGGGGCCAATGGGATGATGCCTTGGGTCCTGTTCTTCACCAGCATATCAAACTCAACATGCTGTCTGCATGATTCTGCCATGTAAGGGCAGTGATCCACAACAAAGACTGTTTTATGAGATTCAGAAAAAATCTTCATTTTGTTTTAACCTGTAAGGGATAAAATATATTAGCCAGATATCTTATACATGACATTTAAATCTTACATTGTTTCTAATGTGTCTTTTCTTCAAGAAGATTTGGAAGATTCAGTATCCAAAGAAACGTGTCCAACAAAGGACAAGATTTAATGAGGTCCTGACCACAAAGTATCAATTCAAGGGATGAGCTACATCCTAATAAGCTGTTACTCTATCAATCACAGGCAAAATTACAGTCCATACTTTTTTGCTTGTTGAATGAATTTAAAATGAGCAAAAGAAAATACTTTTACAAATAATTGTACTTGATCCCCTTACATAATACCAAACAATAATACACGACAAATACTTTTTTCAAACACACTTTTGATGATCCTCGCTTACTGACAGCAATCACATACAAATCCCCAAACTAACCCAAGTCAGCGGTTTTGAGCTTCCCTCCAAAAAGTCTCCAGACTTCTGAAAAGGGAAGGAGATAGAATGAACAGGAAACACAAGTGACAGCAACAGGGAAGACCAAAACACAACAGACATCTAACATAACTGCATATCGGGTCTTCGCATTCGGAAAAGGACCCCAAATTCACAATGCCCCCCCCTTAGCTTTCGAGCCACCGCACTCATTGACCATGCAGAACAGTAAGACTTAGGTGCTACCAAGCGCCTGGCTGGGGAGGAGGAACTCTCTTAAAACTTTTTCTTACAAAAACTCCCTTGCTTCGTTAATAAAACCTTATGCTTAATAGACAATCCACATTCAAAAAGCACATGGTAAAAAAGCAGAAGTGTTCATGAACACGAACTGACTTTTTACGACCCTGCTATTGGCTTCTCCTTGCTTTCCCACGCATTTCCCCTTCATGCAAAACTCCTCTTGGAGGAATCGCGACACCCTCTGCGGGAGGGTGCGGGGTGGACAGCACAAGGTGAGCGGGTAGGGAAGACCTCAGGGCTGAGGTTAGCTTACTTTCGTGCCTGGTCCTGAAGTGGAAACGCACAGAGGCCATGGACCACGGCCGCTCAGGCAAAGGCTGCCGGTTGGGTGGGGAGGGCCAGCGCACGGTCAGGAGCGTCTAGTACCCACGGCAGGGGACTGGGCTTTCCCCCGCTCATCGCTCAGCACTCCGCTTCTTCCCCAGCTTCCTAAGTACGGGAGCGCGCGCGCGTGCGCGCGAGCACGAACACTCACACACCGGGAGCGCGCGTGCGCACAACACTCTCCGACGGCCTGACCAAGCCGCCCTTCCCCCTCGGTGGGCCAGATGCCCAGGTCGCTGAACGGGGAAGAGGGCGGAGCCAAGAGAAAAAAAATGCCTCCGACCCTCAATATTTCCTACCCGCTAATTTTCCACCATCACCCATTGGGAAGTATGTTCCGGGCAACCTGAGAGCCTCCCCATCAGCGAAGTAACAACCACAACACCAGCTAAACCAGCCACGGGCCCTGAAGCGCAAGGCCCTCCCACCCGGGCTCCCCTTCTCGGTCTCTTCACCTAGGCCGGTTTCCCTGGTAAAACTCGCGAGACTTGGTGAGAAACCAAGCGAAAAAAACCTGAGTAGGTTAACGGGGCGGGGCTTAGACTGGGCCCGCCCCCACCTCCCGCGCAAGTCAGGGAGAAGCTGCAAGTAAATCTCTTGGGTCAGCCCCCCAACGGTGACGCAAGGAAGGAAATCTCGCGAGGTTGGAGTGCTGGTGGGAGCGCTAGTCGGACGCGGTTCCCGGTCCAGTGATGGGGCCGAGCCCTGCGGACCCCCCAGTTGCCCGCCGACTATCTCAGCCTTGTTCTAGGTCTGCGCGCTGAAGACGCTGAACAGGCGGAAGGACTCTCTCCCCTTGGGTGCGTAGGTCCCGGTTGGCAGAGGCTTTGAGCCCTGATCGCCACAGCTGACGGCTGCGAGGGACTGAGACCAGAGTAAGTGGAATAAACCCGGGACCAGAGCAGGCGGAGGAAGCCGTTAGCTTCCGGGGCCGCTCTGGTGCTTTGCTCCTCCTGAGCTACCGGTTGCCCGGCCATCGGTTTCCCCCCGCCGGTTAGCCCCTCCGGGGAGCTGTACTTCCTCTCCCCGGCCTCAGGTCTGAGCTCCTCGTTCCGGGGCTGCAGTGCGGGAAGTTTAATGAAAAGCTTTGGCCCTGGCCCTCGGGACACACCTTCCGTCTGTTTTCTTGCTGCCTAACCCACCTGGGAGCTCACCGTTGAGGGGAGGGAAAGGGGACCCTTTCGGTTTTCACTTTATCTCTTTGCAGCATAGGACATAGAGAACTCTTTTCTCCTTCTTGAAACTGCCCTCTGAGCATTGCTCCTCTTTTCCTGGTTTTCTTCCTGCCGTTCTTCTGCATCCCATGATTGATAGTGGGTCCAGTCCTGCTGGCCAAGCTGGGAACCTGCGTCCTTGATTCTGCATTGCCACTCGCACTGCACTATGTTATTTCTCCTTTCCCCACAATGGTGCAGGTGCCCTCCCCCAGCTAAGCTTCCCCGCCATCATCCTTCCCAGTGAGTTATCGTTCTGAACTACACATCTGTTTATGTCGCTGCCGAAACTTTTTTGGTCACCAATTTTGCCGACAAAACTATTTCCTGATGGTTAAGCAGCACCATTCAGGACCTTTTACTGTCAGTCCCAATCTAGTTTGCCTTCTTAGTCTCCCCTTGCTTCTCCAGATACCTTACTATCCGACCACACCAGGCAGCTGGCTGGCTGTAGCTCCAAAGATGTGCACTTTCACAGCTGTGTGCCTTTGACATTTAAAATATGTATATGTGTCTGTGTGTGTGTGTATGTATGTATGTACACACATACATACACACACACACACACACAGACACATATATATATACTAGAGGCCTGGTGCACAAAAATTTATGCACTGGGCGGTTGGGGTGTCCCTCAGCTCGGCCTGTGCCCTCTCCCAGTCTGGGACCCCTCGGGATGTCCACCTGCTGGCTTAGGCCCGCTCCCCTGGGGATTGGGCCTAAGATGGCAGTCAGACATCCCTCTGGCAGCCCGGCAGCCCTCGAGGGATGTCCACTTTGCCTGCGGGGAGCAGGCCTAAACTGCAGTCAGACATCCTTAGTGCTGCTGAGGAGGCAGGAGAGGCTTCCCACCACCACCGCTGTACTGGCAGCCATCAGCCTGGCTTGTGGTTGAGCAGAGCTTCTCCCATGTGAGGGCGCTCTGACCACCCAGAGGGCAGCTCCTGCATTGAGTGTCTGCCCTCAGTGGTCAGTGTGTGTCATAGTGAACAGTCATTCCCAGTCCTTCTGCTGTTAGGGTCAGTTTGCATATTACCCTTTTACTATATAGGCTAGAGGCCTGGTGCATGGGTGGGGGCCGGCTGGTTTGCCCTGAAGGGTGTCTGGTGAGGGGCTGAGGGCCGTTTTCAGGCTGACGAGAGACTGAAGCTCCCAACCTCTCCATTTTTCTTTCTTTTTTTTTCATTCTGGGATTTATTTACCTTCTATGGCTGTCACTGGAACTGAGAGCCGGCTTTAGCTCTGCGGCTTGGCTCTAGCTCTGAGACCTCAGCTACTGAAAACAGGTATCTGAGTTTGTTTGGCTTCTATAATTGAAACACTGTTGCAGTTCCAGCTCTGAGGCCCTGCTGGCTGAAAGCAGGTTTCTGGGGTTTGTTTAGCTTCTATAATTGCAACATTGTTTCTTAGAGTGCAAGCTCAGAGCCCAGCAGTGGCAGGCGGGGAACCTTGGCTTCCTCCATCACTGGAGCAAGCGAGCCTCCTGTTCGCTTTAGCTGCCTGGCTTCCGGCCACCATCTTGGTTGGCAGTTAATTTGCATAGTGCCCTGATTAGCCAATGGGAAGTGTGTTTGAGGTACAGTTAATTACCATGTTTGTTTATTATTAGATAGGATATGATTTACATGCATTTTTCTTGATTTATTTTTAGAGTGTAAGTTTATGAGAAAGCCCATACTATGCCTTTTTTATTTTTCTATTCCATGTCCATTATCTACTAATTGACATTAGAGATACCTGCCTGAGCTACCCAATAAAAATTTTTAATTAAAGTAGATTGTTGACATTTGAAGACACTCAATGGCATATCGGTAGTCACAGTATTTCTGTATGTCCAACTATAGGATACTGAATTTTTGGGTAAAAGAGAAAGAAGAGTGACTTGAATTTCTTTAAAATTTTGTTAACCAAAATCTAAAATTAACAGCAGTCAGTTGCTGTCATAGGTGGGTGGTGGTTTCTCTTTTATCAGCAGCAGAATGTTCTGAACCCGCTGCCAGGAGTCTGTCAGTGTCTTTGGGTGGTAAAGTAGGCGAGTATATAGCTAATGCAGGGGAAAAACCTGCTTTAGAAAAATTTCACCTGTAATTTGGGCCCACCTATAGGAGATAATGTAAGTAATAATTAAGCATGATAAAAATAGGTAGATAAATTGGGAATACCCCTTTTATTTTTTTTTAAATAAATTTTATTGATTTTTTGCAGAGAGGAAGGGAGAGAGATAGAGAGTTAGAAACATCGATGAGAGAGAAACGTCGATCAGCTGCCTCCTGCACATCTCCTACTGGGGATGTGCCTGCAACCCAGGTACATGCCCTTGACCGGAATCGAACCTGGGACTTTTCAGTCCGTAGGCCGACGCTCTATCCACTGAGCCAAACCGGTTTCGGCGGGAATACCCCTTTTAAAATGTTTTCTTTAACTGGAATATGTTTTTTAAACTTGTTAGAGAGGTTGGAAACAATCTCCCTCCCACTCCACTTACCAACCCAAAAAGAGAGGGGAAACACAATGTTTTTCAAAAAAGGTCACAAAGTTAATGCTTATTATAAAACATTCTAAACTTTTCTGTGGTTTCACATACAGGAAATGAACATGCAGATTCTTAGAAACTCTGTGTCACTGTTTTTCTGAAATACTAATAAAATAATGCTTTGAATTACCTTATGTTTAAAATTCATTTTTCAGAATAGCATTATTTTTATAGTTACAAAGCAAAATTTAAATATAGTTTATTTTGATAGTAGTGTTTTTTTAGCAGACTAGAAAATACTTTTTAAAGTGAATGTTAATTGTAATTGAGAAAGCCTATCAGCACACATCCATTGGTCTTATAATTAACTCTAATGCCTAGTAAAAATGGATGCTAGGCTTTTACTAGTTAGAAGAAAAAATATTTGAGCCCTGACCGGTTTGGCTCAGTGGATAGAGCGTCGGCCTGTGGATTTGAAAGGTCCCAGGCTTGATTCCAGTCAAGGGCATGTACCTTGGTTGTGGGCACATCCCCTGTGGGAGGTGTGTAGGAGGCAGCTGATCGATGTCTCTAGCTCTCTATCCCTCTCCCTTCCTCTCTTTAAAAAATCAATAAAATATATTTTTAAAAAATTTTTGAAATTTTGTTATTTCATTCTTCATTAACACTCCCATTTATTTTCTAGTGCTGGCTTGAAATGCAATTTTTATAATATTTTGGAAGACCTGTTGGTGAAATAGAGTTGGGGAATTTGCTCTGTTTTTCCAGCCAGGAAGACTAAGATAGTTTTTATTTATCTAAAAGCAAATACGGTCCTGGGATCCACGTTGGCTCCTGAGTAGAGCACTAGCCTGGGTATTGGAAATTCTATTTCTGGTACTAGCTTGACTCCTTCCTTGCTGCATGGTGCTGTCATTCATTTCCTTTCATTTGGAATCCCTGAGTCTTTCCTCATTGATAAATGGGAATACACTTTTCCTATTGACCAAAGGACATTATTAGCTGGTAGCCCTCAGGTTCAGAAAGCTACTAACAGTTTGAATTAATTAAAATGATTATTTAGCAGTTTTATTTTATTCTACAGTGCTCTAGAGGTCCATTTGGATTGGCTTAGGTTAGAGAGAAGGCTAAGACTAGGTAAACCAAAATGAAATATCACCTCACGCTTGTGGGAATGACAATCATCAATAAATCAACAAATAAGGATGTGAAGAAAAGGAAACCCTCATACACTGTTGCTGGGATTGTAAACTAGTACAGCCCGTAGGAAAAACTGGAGGTTCCTCAAAAAATTAAAAATAGAGCTGCTATACAATCCAGCAATTACACCTCTGGGGAATTTATCCAAAAACAAAACACTAACTAGAAAGATATATTAATTGTATGTTCATTGCAGCATTGCTAGTAAGAGCCAAGATATAGAAGCCACCTAGATGTCTAACAATAGATGAATGGATATATATAAATCTCATGGTGTGTGTGTGTGTATATATATATATAAAAGGCTAAGTGGCCATCCAACCAGTAGCTATGATGCGCAGTAACCACCAGGGGGCAGACGCTGAACGCAGGAGCTGCCGAGCTGCAGTGACTTGGCAGCGACAGTTCTTGGATGATGCACCCGGGAACCAGAGAGGAGGGAGCCCGATTCCTGGGTGCATCACCTGAGAACAGCCCTCTTGCAATCCTGGACCCCTCAGGGGATGTTGGAGAGCCGGTTTTGGCCTGATCCCCACAGGCCAGGCCGAGGGACCCCACCTGCCAGCGTGACACATAGAGGCCACTTTGGTTGGTCAGTAGTGTGTGAACATTATCTCAGGTCACCTGACCAAGCAAAAGCTAGGAAGGATCTTATAGTCAGATTGACCACAGAATACAGATTAATAAAGTGACATCTTTCAAAAATGACAAGATAGGGAATGGCCTCATAAAGAACACTATTTCTGTATGATATAAAATGTATCCATTGGATGTTTACTTTTTTTCCGCATCATAAATTCATGGTATTTTACATGCATTTTTGTTATGTCTGCAAACTGTTTGCATATATTCTAATTTTTTTCAAATATTATAAATTCACTTTGTCTTGTGCCATCCTAATAGAAGCAAAGCTATGGGTGTTCTTAAATGTTTCTCTCTCTCCTTACAATGAACAGTCATGTAACAAATTTTGCTCCAGAAGCATATCTCTGTGAACATGAAACTGAAATAGGATGATGTGCCACCTTTGTTTTGAGTCTTGATTTCAATTTTTATTGTAGGTATTCCTTTAGAAATGAGTTGCACAATTGAGAAGGCACTTGCTGATGCCAAAGCTCTTGTTGAGAGACTGAGAGATCATGATGATGCAGCAGAATCTCTGATTGAGCAGACCACGGCTCTCAACAAGCGAGTAGAAGCAATGAAGCAGGTTTGTTTTTATTCTTTTTTGTTGATTTCATTTTTTAAAAAAGCAATCATTGATATTTATGTATTGTTTGAATCACTAACTTCTGCTTAATTAGAATGTAATTATTTTTTGATGTTCTTTTTAAAATTTAAAGGTAGCTTAACATGTATGTTTCAATTTTACTTCATAATTTTTTGTTTTGCTCAGGTGAAATATGTATTTTATATATATTCTAAAATCTGTAGACTTGATCACAATTTTTCTTACAGACACACATTTGAGTTTATAAAATACATGAATTTATTCAGTCCAGATACATTTGGCAAAGACCAGATAATGTCATTTACCAGTATAGACACATTTTGCTCTCATATTTTTATAACGTGAAAATGTTTATGTTTTTCTTTATAAAACTAGCTAGATGATGTTATTTAACAATTTTTTAAAATAATGCAGAGTAATACCTACTTTATACCTTTTGCAGTTATTGCATTTATATTTGCTACCTTGCCAGTTAAAGAAGAAATGAAAAGGGCTTCATTTCTCGTTATCCTTAGTGTTGTGTGTAAGGACTTTCCATGGAGTTGAGCTACCATTTAAAGCTCTCTTCTGATAAAAATTTTTAACTCTAAGAGAATTATAAAAGTTCTGATAGGAAATGTATATTCATAGCCTACTCTCATGAAATTCATTCCTTTTTTTAAAAGGAAGCAACCCTGGGACCCTGCTTTTATCAAAACTACTGGAAATAATGGAACAAGTTTACTTCATTTGTCTTGCAACTCTGTTGCCCTAAAAAGATTACATACCTCCTTAACTATGTAGCTTGTCTTATGTATTCCAGTGAACATATATCTGATATTGAGCTGTGAAAAGAATTTGACATCTAAATTTAGAACCAGCAATGCTATAATGACTGTGTTACTTAGTGGCTCATAAAAATGCCTTGAAAATAAAATTAGATTCCTAGTTATTTAAAAAAGATAATAATTTTGCACATATTATTGAGATAAAACTTACATACCATAAAGCTTATCCTTTTGAAGAGTACAGTTTATTGGATTTTAGAATATTCTCAGGTTGTGTAACCATAATCACTAATTCCAGAATATTCTCATCACCCCAAAGCCCCATTCTTCCTTCCCCAAGCCATCACTGATTTTTCTATCTCAATGGATTTGCCTATTTTAGACATTTCATATGAACAGAATCTTGCAATGTTGGGTTTTTTGTGACTGATTTAACAATGTTTTCAAAGTTCATCCATATTGTAGCAGATATCAGTGCTTCATTCCTTTTTATTACCAAACTAGAGGCCCGGTGCATGAAATTCATGCTGCCGAGGGTCCCTCAGCCCAGCATGCGCCCTCTCGCAGTCAGGGAGCCCTTGGGAGATGTCCGACTGATAGCTTAGGCCCACTCCCCGTGGAAACCAGCCTAAGCCAGCAGTTGGACATCCTTAGCACTGCTGCAAAGGCAGGAGAAGCTCCCGCCCCCTCCACTGCACTCGCCAGCCATGAGCCTGGCTTTTAGCTGAGCGGCGCTCCCCCTGTGGGGGTGCACTGACCACCAGGGGGCAGCTCCTGCACAGAGCATCTGCCTCCTGGTGGTCAGTGCACATCACAGGAACCGGTCATTCTGCCATTTGGTCAATTTGCATATTAGCCTTTTATTATCCTATGTAATTCAGTTTGCATATTAACCTTTTATTATCC
>NW_006286980.1:1685837-1700215 GCF_000327345.1 Myotis davidii | reverse complement strand
GAGTCCTCCGTCACTGAAGCAAGCAAGCCTCATGTTAGTTTCAAGCTACCTGGCTGTCGGCCGCCATCTTGGCTGACAGTTAATTTGCATATCTCGCTGATTAGCCAATGAAAAGGGTAGCAGTTGTACGCCAATTACCATGTTTCTCTTTTATTAGTGTAGATACTGCTATGAATAGTTTTGTACAAGTTTCTGTGTGGACATGTTTTCAGTTATCTTGGGTATATAATTCAGAGTGGAATGGATGGGTCATATAATAGCTCTGTGTATAATTTTTTGAGGATCTGCCAGACTGTTTTTCATAGTAGTTACATCTTACATTCCCATCAATAATATTTGAGGGTTACAATTTCTCCACATTCTCTCCAGCACTTGTTATTTGTCTTTTTTATTAAAGCCATCCTAGCTGTTATGAAGTGGTATCTTATATTGAATTGCATTTCCCTAGTGACTAATGATTTTAAGCATTTTTTCATGTGCTGTTGGTCATTTGTATATTTTCTTTAGAGCATTGTCTCTTCAAATCCTTTGCCAGTTTTTTCTCCAGCTTTATTGACATAAAACATTGTATATGTTTAAAGTATACAGTGGGATGATTTGATACACATGTATTGTGAAGTGATTACCATAAGATTAGTTAGCATTTCCCTCACCTGACATAATTACCTTTTTCATGTGTGTGGTGAGAACATTTAAGATCTACCCTCTTAGCAACTTTCAAACACACAATACAGTATTGTTAATTATAGTCACCGTGCTATGCATTATATCCCCAGAACTTACCTTATTTGCCAATTTTTTAATTGGGTTTTCTTATCATTCATTTAGTTGTGAGAATTCTTTATATATTCTGGATACTAGACCCTTATCTGATATATGATTCAGATTTACATTTTCAAATACTTTCTTCCCACATGTTCTTTTTTAATATTTTCATTAGTATCAAGAAGAAATTCAAGAACTTAATGAAGTTGCAAGACATCGGCCACGGTCTACATTAGTTATGGGAATCCAGCAAGAAAACAGACAAATCAGAGAATTGCAACAAGAAAACAAAGGCAAGATATACTATTACTACATATAGCAAATCAAAAGAGAACTTTCCTTCCGGTTGGCATGGCTCAATGGTTGAGCATTGACCTATGAACCAGGAAGTCACGGTTTAATTCCTAGTCAGGGCACATGCCCAGATGGATTGTAGGCTCCCTCCCCAGTGTGGGTCATGCAGGGGGTAGCCTATCAGTGATTCTCTCTCTGATGTTTCTGTCTCTCTCTCCTCCTCCCTTCCTCTCTGAAATCAATAAAAATATTTTTTTAAAAGAGAGAGAACTTTACAATTGTACTGTCAACTTGGGATCAATTAATATTGTCAAACATGGGAAAATAATCAACTAAATTTACTTTTTGATGTTAATGTCATCTCTACTTCATAGGTCTATTGCCCTTTCTTCTGTTCTACATTTGAATGTCTGCCTTGCTTGGAGTCATCTTACATTCTGACTTTAAATATTCAGTTTGTGCCATTGTTGTTACCTATGAAATAACTCAATTTTATTCTCTGCAATCCCAGCACTTTGTTCCCCAGCTTAGGTGTTCATAGTCTCTTCCTGAACAATCCTAATTCGTCTCCCTGATTCCATCCCCTGCAATCCATCTTCAACACTGGCATCAGATTGATTTTTTTAAATTATCTGATCATATTATTTAGCTTAAGAACCCTCATTGTACAACATCAGGTCTTCAAATAACATCAATTTGTTCATTTCATTTTATAGTTGGTGAAATGCTATAGGAAGTTAACTATTTTTTATGTCATTTAGTCTTTGGTAAAATTGATTTTGTTATATGTCATTTTGCTTAAAGTCACGGAACCTGTCAGTTTCCTTGTGTACTTATTTCTTTATCCAATGGGCCATCAAAGTCAACTCCAAGCTTTCTTTTCTTTCTTCTTCTTCCCATACCTCTCTTCTCTATGAAACCTTTGCTTTTGCCATCCCAAACTAGTTCCTAAATGTACTGTCACTTTCATGCCTCCCTGCTTAGAATGTTTTTTATTTTTCAGCTCAAGGAATGCAGGTTCACCTCAATACCATACTTCTGTGAAGCTTTCAACAATTTCTCCTCACAGACTTCTCATATATATTTGAGTAGAGCTCCTCTCTGAACTTACCACATTGTATTACAATTATTTATGTACTTGTTTTTTCGACTACACTCTGAGCTCCATTGCCTTTTGGTTTTCCTAATATAGAGCATCATCTGATACCTAATTGTTATTCATTGAATGGGTATTGAAATGATTCTCAAAAAATGAGTTTTAAATGGTAATTTAAGAACTAATAAAGGACTTCATTTGGTATCTTTTATTTCTGTACTATCCTATATAGCTAGATTATACCCTCTTTATAAGTTGCTTTTTTAATAAAGTAATACGGAAGAGAATATTTTATATATCTTTAACTCAAGTTTGAATAAAATATACTGTTATTCTTGATAGAATTACGTACATCCTTGGAAGAACATCAGTCTGCCTTGGAACTGATAATGAGCAAGTATCGTGAACAAATGTTTAGATTGCTGATGGCTAGCAAAAAAGATGACCCGGGTATAATAATGAAGTTAAAAGAGCAGCACTCAAAGGTAATGCATTCTATAAATATAATTGGAAATGGAATAGAAGGACAATTGGTTAACTTATTTTTTTCATTTCTTGTTATAGATCATTTTATTTTATTTACTCTTCTAACTACCATTGTTCCTAGTAGCTTTAATATATATTAAAAAGTAAACTTTATTTGGGAAATAAAGGTAAGTATTCAATTCAAATTTATTTTTATAAGGTTATCTGCTTTTAAGAAATATTTCTTTAAATAGATTTCTGTATTGACATCTGTTGCAAAAACAAAAATTGGAATGCTAAAAACTTTTTTAAAAAATTGAACACAGATAAAGATAGATTTTTTTTCTTAAAACTATTTTCTAAATAAGGCTGATTCATCCAAACTATCATCTTGATTATAATGGAAAGAACAGGGGGTCAGGGAGAGGAAAAGAACCAACATACTAAAAATTTGCTCTCCTCCCCCCAAATCACATATCAGGAACATAATGTTTAGAGATAGCTAAACTGGTTAAAAATTAGTGTTATTCCTTCTGTTCATTTGTTATTCCTGTGTCTGTTCCTTTTGTGTATGTCCCTTGTGTTTGCTAACAACTGCTATGAAGACAAGTAGAATAATCTTTACCATTTACCTTTTATTTTAAACTGAATTTTAACTGCTGGTATGGAATAAAAATATTAGAATAGATTGTAATTATGAGGTCAATTTCTATAATGGATAATGGTGAGCTAACTATTAGTGGTTATAACTAATATTATTTAAGAAATATTGATTGTTATAAGACATTTTTATCTTTCTCACCTATTGAAACACATTTTAGATTCTTTGAAATGTTTCTTCCATCTTGGGGCTTGTAGATATTTTTAAATTATTCTATTAAAATTAAATACCTAGTAAATAGATCTTTGCGTGACAACTTTGCATATTTGAGGAAGTTAGTAGTCTTGTGTCAAATAGTAAAGTAGTAAATTAATAAATATGAGTTGAATGTTAATTAATTATGCTGTATTCATCTCCTAACCTAAAGGAAAATGTTGGATATTTAAGTAGCAATCTTTTGAATGTAAAATGTATCTGTTGTTAATGAGATTATTATAAAATATTTATGTTTAAGTGTATAACTTAGGAGGTTTTTTTAAAGGTACAAAGGTGAATTGACTTAAAAATTGTTAAAAGAAATGTGATCTTTTTTTTTAATATATTTTATTGATTTTTTACAGAGAGCAAGGGAGAAGGATAGAGAGTTAGAAACATCGATGAAAGAGAAACATCGATCAGCTGCCTCCTGCACACTCCCTACTTGGGATGTGCCTGCAACCAAGGTACATGCCCTTGACCAGAATCCAACATGGGACCCTTGAGTCCGCAGGCTGACGCTCTGTCCACTGATCCAAAACGGTTAGGGCAAGAAATGTAATCTTGAGAAATTTCAGAAGTCCTTCTTTTCAAAAATCTAAGAAATAGCCCTGGCTGGTTTTGCTCACTGGATAGAGCGTCTGCCTGCGGACTGAAGGGTCCCAGGTTTAATTCCAGTCAAGGGCACATGCCCGGGTTGCAGGCTCAATCCCCAGTGAGGGGTGTGCAGGAGGCAGCTGACCAGTAATTATCTCTCATCATTGATGTTTCTATCCCCTTCTCCCTTCCTCTCTGAAATCAATAAAAATACATTTTAAAAAATAAAAATAAGAAATTAATTTTTAAGATCTAAAGAGAAGAATACTTTGACCAAAAAAAGTGCTTAGAGTAAGGTACTGCACCTTGCTATTCCAATCTGGTAGTAGCTATGACAGAAGTGAATATTTTCTGAAACACATGAGATTTTACCATTCATCAGAGAGCTGTTTTATTAATTAGCAAAATGAAACATTTCTTAAGATAGTTGTAAACCATCTTTTTTTATTATATAAATTAAGTTCGTCATACGTGCCAATCCTTACCTTCCATAAAATGACTATTCAGTTACTTGTTATTAATTCTAACTAATACATATTAATGTTTGTGATTTTGATTTTCCCCAAAAAGGAGACACTTTGACTCAATTAAACAAACATCTATTAACATTTGCACTGGCTTAGTTATTATTAATAATAGGATGAATGAATGAATAAGTTCCATTATTCTATAATAGGAGCTTACAGTGTAATGGGAGATACAGATACAAACATAACTATCTGATATAAGGTCAAATGTGATGAATCCTAAAATAGAGATATGAATTATTACAGGAATAGCAGAGGAAGCAAGATTAGTTCTCATGAAGAGCATCTGGGAAGGAGTAAGGAAAGGAAGAAATCCAACTAAATTCAGTTTTGAATTAATCAGTGGGGGTTGGGCATCAACAATCAGAGGTGGGTGAGCAGAGAAACTGGTATGATTCAGGTGCAGAAATTGGAGATTCTAGGACATGTTTAGGTACTAGTGCTCTGACATACCTAAACACAAAAAAAATTTTATAACACATTTAGGGGTAACAGAGTCACACATAACAGCATTTTGAAGTAAGAGACCCTTTTGGGACTACTGTAATATAGAATTTTGCCCTTAATCTGAAAGTTTTTGAGCACACATTTAAAAATCAAAATGAGACCTCATTTTCATCCAGATATTCATTTTATTCATTATTTTTGAACAGATGCCTTTTTGGAAATCTTAAAAAAGCAAACATTTCAAACAGTTGGCTAACACGCATGAACTAACACTCATTCAGTTTTTAAATTACGGATAATATCCGTATTAACATTATAATGACTCTGTACTACAGATTGACATGGTACATCGTAACAGCTCCGAAGGATTCTTCCTTGATGCATCTCGACACATCCTTGAAGCACCTCAACATGGACTGGAGAGAAGGCACTTGGAAGCAAATCAGAATGTACACTATATAAAACAGTCAATTTTGGGGATGCGGATGGAAGGGGGGGTCCATTTAAGAGTTTTTTTACATTGAATTTTTCTACCAGATTAAATCAGCACATAAATGAAATTAAGTTTTAAAATGCTGTGCTAGCCATGCAAAAATATTCAATGTAGAAACTTTAAATCTGTCATTGATTCTCCGTGTATTGTATCATACACATCCTGTTAGAAAAGGGCAGGCCTTAAAGGTTGTTCAGGCGAGCTTTTCATTTTGTTGCCCTTACTGCTGCTGCAAATTTAGTAAACTTTAAACAGTTATTCTCTTTCTGGACATCAAAGATATGTTCTTGGCAGTCATTTTAATCTGATTTCATAAAAATTTTGTTCAAATTATTAAATGAACTGTTTTAACTCAGATTTTTGACAGTTTGTTGTCCTTTAGTTTGAGTTTATAATAAAATGCCTTGTATATGTGTTATTAAGTGTAGTATAGTATACTCTCCATTGTGTTTTAGCTGTCTGTTTGTTTGTTTGCTTGTTTGTTTTTTACCTTACTTATAGCTGGTCTTTATTGAGCCAAATTGAAATAAACCTAAGCAAAAAAGTTACAGTGAAAGGCATGTCAAGACAGTTCAAGGATTATTTTGCTAACACTTCTTGCCTTTAGTTTTGAAAACACAGGTCTGGCCTCTTGTGCCCAATAAAAGATCTATGATACTTCTCCAAAGATTTTATTGTAATAAGTGAATCATTCATGAACTTGGCCTATAAAAATACTGCTCTGATCAAAGAATTGGGTGGTTTTTTTCATGATGATTTTCTTAGACTCTGTCCTGAAGAAAAAAAAATGGTGGTATCTTGTTTTCCCTTTTAAAGGCAAGGAATTATTTGTTTCCTGTGTAATCATTTAACCTAGGTCAGTCCCATAGGATATCAAATCATAAACTGAGCTAGCTATTTGTATTCAAAATTTTTACTCATTACCCTTATTCAATTTGTCCCTGCAGTTATCTGTATTTAACTTACTTTTAAACATTACATGCTTCCTTTATATTGGGAGGGATTTTAATCATTTTTAAGAATATGACAGATGTTTGTCTTGATATCATTCTTGCTACCATAATCTAATTTGGGGACATCCAACAGAACTTTCTGAAATGATGGAAATGTTCTTTATCTGCACTGTTCAATATGGAAGCTGAGAGCCACATGTGCTTTTGAGTACTTAAAGTGTCACTACTACAACTGAGGAACTGAATTGCTAATTTCTTTAAATGTATTTGATTTTATTTCATGTAAATTTAAATAGCACCATATTGGATGATGTCAGATCTATATTTTACCTTTTCTGTGTACTAGAATTGTATAGAAAGGACCTATATTTTTGTTGGTTAAGAAAGTATTAAATGTGTTTGCTAAAGATATTCCTATTCTTCATCTTATTTTCTCCATAGTTTGCTAATTTGTTTGGGTTTTTTTTTGGCGGGGGGGGTCCTACTCAAATCCATTCTACTGTTAGAGAATATACAACTACTTAAGAGGCTTAATGTTTATTTGGAGAACTATTAACTTTTATATTAAACTTTTGGTCTTAATATAGTAAAAGAACCCTCAAGTGCCAGTGAACAATGGTTTGTAGAAGGTTTTCATTTAAAAAATGATTATTCTTAAGTTTATGTTGATTTTAAATGTTTTGTCTGTATCTTTCACTTTGACTGTAAGCTCCTTAAAATCAGGGAACATGTCTTAACGGAATTCATTTTTCTGTTGCCTAGTACAGGTGTGCAAAAAAAGAAAAATGAATGGGATTGGAAGAATTTTGTGTTACTTGTTGTACTAAAAAAGTGGATGACTATTTTATACTGAAATTATGTTTTGAATAGTTTGCAAAGAAGGCCATTTAATATTTTAATACTTAAAAGCAGAACTATGTTCATTTTACTCAGTATGTATTATTTGTTATGTACTGAACACTTATAGGCAAATATAAACAAGATACAGTTTCTGCTGTCAAAGAGGATTATAATCGAGGAAGTTCTAGATTGGATTGAGATGGATTTTTAGGTATGGGTAGTACAGAAAAGATTTATAAATCATGAAAACTTCAGGGAAAAGAGGTGGAATATGTCAGAAAGTTTTATCTTTCCCATTACTTCGACAAGTCATATAGGTAGGTGCAAAAAAGAAAAGTTGCTGATCATTTGTAGTGAAAGGAATGTGAAATGAGCTCTCTTCTTACAAGTGGGTTTACTTAAATTATGCTGCTTAGTCTTAATTCTAGTCCTAAAATCTGATTTCAAAAGCAAGATCATGGTCAGTCAGCTTTCTTGTAAATACCTGTTTATTATATTAATTATATTCATGTTAAATGGCAGTATGTGAATATTACATTCATATTAAGTGGCAGTAAAGATTTTATAGAGAGGAGAGGATCCAAAAATAACAATAATACAGTATTTCACTAATTTGCAACTCCCATCTCTCTTTTTCAGGAATTACAAGCACATATTGACCAGATAACTGAAATGGCAGCAGTAATGAAGAAAGCCATTGAAATTGATGAGCAACAGGGTTGTAAGGAACAGGAAAGAATATTTCAGCTTGAAGTAAGTTTTAAATTGTAAAAGTAGGTGAAACTGCTCAAAGATCTATGCCAGAAAATATATCCCATAAATCATTGTCCTTTATTTTGTGTAGTGAAAGCATAAACCATTATTGAATAAGCCAAATCAGTAGAATAGACTTTTGTACTTTAAAAGCTTCATTTTGAAATTATGGTGGAGAAATTGGTTGTACAGGACCAAAATTATTTCTCTTTCTAAGCATACAAGATTCAAACTTTTCCAGTAAAGGGCCAGATAGTAAATTTTTTAGATTTTACAAACTAGTCTGTTGGAACTACTCAACTCTTCCATTGTAATGCAAAATTTACAGTAAGATTTAATTTACAATAACAGACCCCAAGCCAGACTGTAGTTTGCTGATCCCTGCCTTTTACCATTGAACTTAGAAAGTAAAATCAAAGGCAGAGTGGTAGAGAATAAATTATGAAAATTATTTTAAAATGTGTGCACATTTCTTATAATATCTACAAAAAAAAGGCAAAGTTGTTTACCTTTTGGTCTAGATTTGGTCACTTACTTTCTTTTTTGAAAAACATCATGATTTACTCAACCGGCCCTGTTGTCAAATTCCTGTAAGGTAAGAAACCAGATGGCTTGTCTTGTATTCCATGCTATCATGGAGGTAATAAAAGTACTAAAGTACTAAGAGGTTGTAGTCCCAGGGTATTACTCACAAACTTTCTGAGTGTATTTAAATATAAATCTAGATGTTAAAATAAGGCAATTTTTGAGGTTCTGTCTACAATTATAGCTGCATAAATAAGAAGACTTTGCAGAGGTAGAAGCCATTGAACACGATTCCTTCCTCTTTAAAATAAAGTGTTCTCTGGATTCAGGTTGCCAACTTCAGTTGCATATATATCATTCAGTGCATTTCTGTCAGTTACAGAACTTGCTTCTTATTTGTTATACTGTATGTTAGTGCTCTTGTAGCTGGCTAACTTGGTGGCTGCATCTTTGTCTTTATTTTCTTATAGCAAGAAAACAAAGGCTTGAGAGAGATCCTTCAAATAACCCGAGAGTCGTTTCTGAACCTTAGGAAAGATGATGTATCAGAAAATACTTCTTTGTCAGCATTAGTGACGAATAGCGACCTGAGTCTGAGGAAGAGCTGAAGAGTCTGAGTTTCTTACAAGGCTCCAAATGATCCCTGGGACTGGTCTACTGACGTTAATGAATTAACAGGAAAATCAATCTCACGCTACTCTTTTTTCCCCTTTAACATGTACAGTGCACTGTAAATTACATTTTTAAGAGTAAGCAACAAAAAATGCATAGTTCATGGTATTAGACTTTATTCCAAAATGCAGTTGAAAAGTAGAAACAAGAGTTTGTTAATTGCTGAACAAATTGAAGATTTTTACAGTGACTGCTGAACATTTCAAGAGCTTCCAGTGGTGCTGTTGGCTTTCCGGATGATACTTGGAATATTCCCAGTAAATGTGTGGGAATTCATGAAGTTATCCCAATTTTAAAATACACATTTTGCCACAGTTTGGTGAGTGGAAGATCATCATACTAAGTTTTATCCTCCCTGTTTGGTGTCAAAGTTAACAAATAGCTTATGTACCATGAGACTTTAGCTTTAATGATTGCCTATCTACCTTCCCGTTAATTTAAATTCTTGTCCAAAAAAAAAAAATCAGTTTGAAAGGCTGTAGGAATGTCTTATATACACCATAAACAAAAGAGGTAATTTAATTTTAGCAAACTTACCATAATACTCTGCAAACAATTGTCCATAATTGCTAAGCATATGAGAAAGCATTTCAGGAATGAAAGAGAAGAAATACTACTTTCTAAGAAAGAAGATCTTATAAGAGACATATTTAGTAGGTTAAACTACTCTGAAAGAATAAGTTTTGCTTTTAAATCATTAATGAAGAGATTTTTCTCTTATGTGGTTGATATTTAAGGATACTGTGTAGCTCATTTAGCTAGCAGTTGAAATGTTTGATAAAGCAAGCTAGGTATGGTTATTTCAAAGTAAGTTGGGATATCCTCTGCCTCATAGAGTCCCTTTTTTAAAAGTAACTGTTAAGTGAGATAGAAAAAGTAAATTAAAAAAGTAATTTCTGGATCTATTCTTAAAGCACCCATGTGGTCCTCATAACCTATGAAATTTTTCTTATCACTTTCCAGTTAAAGAGGGACAAAAAAATCCATGGAGTTAGGAGTATTTGTTTTATTTTTTTAATAAAATATATATCCAGTATGTAAATTTTTAAAAGCCACCAAAAATAGAAATGTGCTTTATCAATTGAAATGTAATTTTTTTCTTATTTTTGGTGATTACAGAATAAAAAGATCAAAGAAGTATCAGATATAAATATATTATGCTCATTTATATTAAATACATATTAAAATTAGCATAATAGAAAATTTACTTTGAGTATAAATTTGTTAAATATTTACATGGTAATTTTTATGTGTAATTTCATATATTGGTAAAATTAAAAACTACTTTTCAGAATTTTTCTATCTTAAGTTTGGGGTAAGTGGGGTTGATAGGGCTGATTGAATAGAAAAGGGCTATTGACCCAAACATTAAATTGATTTTTGTTCTCATTCAGAGGCCTTAATGTTTTATAAATAAATGACAGTTTTTATTTTTTAACTTTTCTATTCATTTTTTGGGAAAGTATTCCTTAATTTGATGGCACATTCATTCATATAGTTTTTATCCCAAGTTAGAATGAAATAAGCTACACAGTTGAGATTGTCTGAGGCAGTTTGAGGCAGCTCTATTATAAAACATTACTTGATAATTATTTTTGTAAACCAATAAGTTGAATTAATTTATTCTTAGTCTTCTTACTTGGATATAATTCTAAGATCTTGCTATTTAAAGACATTTACTTTGTCATATAGAAACAGTTTTCCACCCCATACTTTTTTGTTAAGCAGAACCTTACATTTATTCTGAAGGTGTGTAGTGCATAGGAGCCTATTTTATCAATAAAGATGAGTGATTAAAATTAGTGTGCTCTCCAAGTTAATTTTAAAATAATGCTGACATTTATTTTTTGGGTTTTTTTTATCTCTTCTTGGGGTTTTAATGATATTTAATAACAGGTATCAAATACATCAAGGAGTGAACTTTATACTAAAACATTCTATACAAATGCTGCTGTGGAGATAAGTATGGATATTGAATTTTTTTAGTATTATGTTCTTTGAAATGGATAACAACCTAGGACCTCAGAGAATTAACTTGGAAAGAAACATTTTCATTGCATAAAATTGTAACCCCCCTCCCAAAGAAGAGATCATTGCAATATCATTGCAACATTAGAAGCCTCCTACCAGTTCACCAGAGAAAAATGAGAAGTAATCAGTGATTTACATTTTCTTTATGATAACAGCACATTTGGAAAGGGAGTCGGGCATCCCAAATTTTGGTCTGGGCACTACTTTATAACTGACTTCATATAATTGGCTCCTTCATCAAGGATTTCCTAATTATTCTCACCACAAAAACAACATAATTATGATACGATAAAATAAAGGGTTCAGATAACATGATTTCTGAAGTCCATTCCTACCCAGCCAGTGTAATAGGGGGAAAGGAGGACCTATGTAATACTTGCAACAATAAAGCCTTTTTTAAAAATAAAAAAAGGATCACAGTTGGATTCCTGGCCAGGGCACATGCCTGGGTTGCCAGCTTCATCCCCAGTAGGGGGTGAGCAGGAGGCAGCGGATCAATGATTCTCTCTCATCATTAATGGTTCTCTCTCCTCTTTCCTCTCTGAAATAAGTAAAAATATACTTTTTAAAAAATAAAGTCCGCCGAAACCGGTTTGGCTCAGTGGATAGAGCGTCAGCCTGCGGACTGGAGGGTCCCAGGTTCGATTCCGGTCAGGGGCATGTGCCTTGGTTGTGGGCACATCCCCGGTGGGGAGTGGGCAGGAGGCAGCTGGTCGATGTTTCTCATCGATGTTTCTAACTCTCTATCTCTCTCCTTTCCTCTCTGTAAAAACTCAATAAAAAATATTTAAAAAAAAAATAAAGTCCATTTGTGGTCTAATATTCTAGCAATTTCTTTGTTAAAATCAGTTACTATCTCATCTTCTATGGAATTCAATTGATCTATAGCACTGGTGAGCTACTGTGGTTTGAAAACATGGTAGGTAGCCTATAACAGGTTATCAGAAACAAAATAGGACAGTATACTTTTCCAATACTATTACTTTTCTTCAGTTTGACATACCTGAAGTTCTAATGAACTAACCCACTAAAGACATCAGCTTGCCCCAGAATTCCTTCATTTCTTATGATTTCATTTGTGCTTAAACTGATTCTTTAAATAATTATTTTTAATTAAATAATGGTTTTTATAGCTATGAAGCTGTCTTCTTATGTCTTGTTACTGTGGTACAAAGATAGTTGGCAAAAAATTTTTATAAGATTTTTATAATGAGACATTTTAGCATTTTTTTCAAAATAGGAATTTATTATTAAAAAATTGTACAAACGAGCTTTTTATTACTCACAAATTAACATAAATTTTAACAATTTGTATCCCCCTCCAAAAAAGTGTGTTGTGTCTTTACAATCTTCACTGGCAATGCGTTTTGATGGTATAGAAAATAACTCACAAACATTTTGTAAAACTTTGTTAGAACATACCAAGATATGGCAGAAGTCAGAATCCCTACGGTGAATTATAAAAAAAAATTTTCTTCAAGTTTAAGTGTTACTGCGGTTATATAAATAGTGTGGATTATGGAATAAATCATTTCCAAGACACTTCCAAAAGTAAAAGTTGAAAATTTTCCAGCTACCCGAAATTTCAAAAATCTATTGCGCTTTGAAAAAACTCTAAAGCAGCATCATTTCAAATGATGGTTAACTCACAAATGTGCATACAACCACCCTGTCACTCAGACATGTCAAGTCCCAGGCAGAGCTGGTGGCAGAGGCTCTGACAGTTAAAAGGCCATGAGGAGCAGCTACGCAGCCCAAGGCACCCAGGTTACATTCTCATGATGGAAAAAAAAAAAAGTTAAAACTGAAGGGACTTTTCTTACAAGTGCCAAGCCTCTACTTCAAAAGTAGCTCCATTAAACACTGAGTGCTTTGACTTCCTCATCACTTTAAAACACAGATGGTACAAAGGGCTTCATATAGAGATTTTTTGAAATTGTATTTTACATCAATGCTAATAACTAATTTAGCCGAAAGAACTACAAAATGCAGATAAAGATTAACAAAACAAAAATTCATGTCACTTAATATGGTTTAAATTAGAAATCAGCTATCAATACTCTTTTAAAGGGCCAGAAAACAAACCAGGCCATTATTTGGAATATAAATTAATCATCCATATAAAAGTTCTGTTATCTATATAAATTAGATCTATTTTCAAATTGAAATAATTTAGCTATTTAAATTACCATTTTAAACAAAAAAGCAAAAACTATACATTTAAAATGATATAGTAAATGTGTTTTTATCACAAAAATAAGCAAAAGAATGACACCTTTTGTTACTATATGATACTAAGAGAGATGCAATTAAGTAATGACTTTTTAAGTTTGTTCTCCTTTTGTACTCAGAAGTTCAAAGACCCAGTATCAAATCCCTAAATCTCTAAACAGTAGCAAAAAAACTCAGTCTAACACTCAAACCACCCTCTGTGCCCCTGCCCCCCAGGTTTAGACGGACTAAAGTGTGAGAAATTTTCCAGGACTTGTGAAAAGAAAACATCAGGGCTTTATGTGAGAATCAGTTTTTTTAATTTGTGTGCGTGTGTGTGTGTGTGTGTGTGTGTGTGTGTGTGTGTGTGTGTATCTATTTAATGGAACAAGTTGATTATGTAAACCAAGAGGTAATTTCTCAAGTATTTTGGAATACGGAAAAGCTTCCCTATCACCCATTTTTCGGTCATCTTTTCATCACTTAGAATTATAATCTCCATGCATCGGTAAGGACACCACACAGATACACAAGCCTGTTTTCTTATTAGACTTGCACTGGAGATTGCTGAAGCAGGCTGGGCACAAACACCAAAGCTGCAGCAGTGCCTGCCTGTGTTCTTCAGGATCACACTGACCAAGCCCTTTGGCATCTACAGAAGCAGGGGTGTTCTCTCTCCAGCTGGCTGCTCCTTCTGGAAGAGCTCTCTGATCTGGGTTAATCGGCCATACAGTCTCTCTCTCAATGGAGGGATGTGGTAGCTGGGATCCAGGATGTTGGTCACTCTGCGTTCCCTCTCTCGTTTCCATAACTTGTATGGGTGGGGAGGAAAACATGGCAGCCCTCTCTCTCC
>NW_006286980.1:1677636-1685246 GCF_000327345.1 Myotis davidii | reverse complement strand
TTCAATTAGCAAATTACATGCTTTTTTAAAGGAGGGAAACAGGGAATAACCTAAAAAAGCAGGTTGTCATTCTCATCCCTCATCCCACCCCAACCCATTGGGTGCCATCTTTATTCTCAGCATTTTCTTCACAACTGGGAATTGACCAGGTAAGCCTAAGTAATCCTGATTTAGAAATTAAAGTTCATTAAGTAGATTTTTAGAAGTATGAACTTTAACCACCTAACAAATTTAAATTCTTTGCTTCTATGATCATAAGTTATTAACAGTATTTGAATGGTGTTTGCTTCCTCCTTGTTCCAGTTAACTTTCCTCCGGCTCATCTTTCATTCTATTACCAAGTGCTTCTGTTAGCACAGGTGAGCCAATATTCCTAACTATCGCTCTGATTCTTGGATTTAGGGTCTTACCATTAGTTTGAAAAGGCACATTTGTGAAAGCTCTGCGGAAATGAGGGCTCAGTGCTCTCTTGAGTACATTCAAAGCGATGTAAGAAAGACTTGTATACATGTAACTGTCAATGGCCAAGACCACCGAATAGGAGCCAATGAATCCACAAGTCAGGATGTTCAGCTGTGGAAGAGAGGGAAATTTTAGGCTTTACCTCTGGTAGAACAAGAATAGTTGCTAACTCTTATCACTGGCCTCAAACATAGGGAATCACTTCTGCTCACATGAAAAGGACCAAGTCTTAGAGCTGAGTAAAGGTTACCTATAAACTAAGAACAATCTTTGACACCCATAATGAGTTCTTAAAACACAGTTTACGTATATAAAAGGTATCTTCCCTGTGAAAGAACTTCAACAATAAAGTTTAATTAAACGAAGAACCACTTTTTTGCAGAGATGGCTAATGATCTATCAGATTGTTGCATTACAGTGAGTCCAACCTTCTCTGCTCCCACTGTTAAAAGCATATTTTTAAATTTAATTGTTTTATTGAATTTATTGGGCTGACACTGATTGATAAATTACATAGGTTTCAGGAAAACAATTCTACAATATATCATCTGTATATTATATTGTGTGTTTACCATTTAATTATTTAATACTGACAATGGCACCTCCATCAAGCCTCCTTCCATCACCATTTACCCCCTGCCTTTACTCTCTTCTCTCTCCCCCCACTCCTCTTCTCTCTGGCAATCACCATACTGTTGCCTGTGTCCATGAGTCTTTGCTTAATCCCTTTACCCTTCTCACCCAGCCCCCAACCCCCAGCTGTCAGTCTGTTCTCTGTATCCATGAGTCTGTCTCCACTTTGTTAAGTTTATTTTGTTCATTAGCGTCAACATATAAGTGAAATCATATGGTACTTGTGAATAAAACATGCAAACTGGTGCAATAAGTGAACAACTGAAGGCCCAGGACAGTATAATAAATAAATCTAACTGTTGATGAAACACTTACTATTCTTTGGCAGCCCATGAAAATTACTGGAATGAGAACAACTATACAAGAGAAGGTCACCCAGAACACAGCATCATTACTAAATATTGTTAGGTTTCCTGAAAAAGCAAAAAGAAATAAAGAGTAGACATGTTCACTACGTTAAATTTCATTTTCTCAACATCTGAACATGGACATACATAGAAGGTTTAATGTGTAACAACCAGAGAATGTGTTGGCACTTCGAAATGAATTCTCATTTTCTTCCTTTAGCTGTCAATACAATCACCTTTGAAAGGTGTGTCCCAGCAGATAGAAGGGTGGGCGTAAAATCAAGCAGGTAAATGCTCTGCATTTATTCCCAGATGATTTATAAGAGGCCTGACTAATCCATGCTCTTCCATCACAAGCTGTGAAGCTAGGCCTCAGTTCTAAATAAAATGAGAAGATTCAACCACTTCATCTCCAAACTCCAAACCATTCATTCCAGCTCTAAATTTTTATGATTCCATGATTCTGTACTGCAAAGTAAAAGATACAAGGAAATGGGGTTTAGAGCTAACGATATGAACTCCCACCCAACCGAGGCAGCAAAATCCATTTAGTAGATTTTTACCATCAATCAGGTCCTGCCCAGCCACTGCATACTGGAAGATGTGATCTCCTAATGCATCAGGAAAGACAGGAACTAACCACTTATCTGTTTCTACTAAATTTTTCCAAAAGATGGCACACCTTGGGTGACCCAAGATGAACATATTAGAACTCCTATTTATAAATAAATTTAAACAATGAGAATTTAAGCCTGACAATTATTATTATTATCATTTTTAATCCTCACCCAAGGACATTTTCCATTGATTTTTTTAGAGAGAGTGGAAGAGAGAGGAAAAGAGAGAAATACTGATGTGAGAGAAACACATGGATTGACTGCTTCCTGCATATGCCCTGACCAGGGAGGAGCCTGCAATCTAGGTGCTTGCCCTTGACCGGAATCAAACCCGGGACCTTTGATCCGCAGGCCGACACTATCCACTGAGCCAAACCAGGTCGGGCCTGAGAATTATTTAATACTGACAGTGGCACCATCGCTCAGTCCACCTGAAAGTGGCCCCGCATCTTGAGACCCATGTATCCTGGAAGAGTAGGAGTTCTATAAATCCCACATATAAGTGAAATCATATGGTATCTGTCATTCTCTGACTTATTTCACTCAACAGAATACCCTCTAGGTCCACCCATGCTGTAGCAAATGGTAAGATTTCATTTTTTTTTCAGGTTGAGTAATATTCGATTGTACATGAGTACCACAGCTTTTTTTATCCACTCATCTATTGAAGAGCACTTTGGTTGCTTCCATATCTTGGCTACTGTAAATAACACTGCAATGAACATAGGGATGCATAAATTCTTTTGAATTAGTGCTTTGGCTTCCTTCTGATATATTCCCAGAAGTGGAATCATTGGGTCAGAAGGCAGTTCCATTTTTAATTTTTTGAGGACCCTCCATACTTTTCCATCATGATTGCACCAATCTGCATTCCCATTAACACTATTTGAAATAAAGGTTAAAAAAGCTACCTGCAAGGGCCAGGGGGAAAGGGGGGGCTGTGGAAATGAACCTGGCTTTAGGTTTGCTAAAATTAGAACAAAAGGGCCTCTTAATGGTCAGTAGAGGTTGTCAATTCTCTCTGGTCTTAAAAAAAAAATCTTTATAGAGTACCAACTACATTCTGCTATACCCTGTGTTCTCAAAGTTGATAGCCTCAAAAGACAACTATACTTATTTCTAACATTTCCATCTACTTTAATCTGATATTGCAATACAAAAACTAAATATAACATAAAAAAGAAATAGCCTAATAGAGTTCCTTAGAATGTAGATACTGTTTTTCCATGTTTGACAACAATCAGGAAATGCAAGTTATTGCACAACTACAATAAAAGTAACTTACAAGTTAACCAGATTTTTTACATAATTCAAAATTGAATTATGTAAAAAAATCAAAACAAACAAACAAAAAACAACAAAACAGAACCATCCCTGTGCTGCGGCCCTAAGATGACTACAAGTAGGTACCTGAGGAACACGAAGTTTAGCAAAGGGTGGGAGTGGAGGTTCGGGGTAAAAGAGAAGACTGAGAAAAGCACTGAGTTCCCCAAGTCAGCTGCCGTCAAAGCAGCACCCAATTTACCTGCGGGCTCTATTGGGCTTCTACTTAAGATGCATCTGAGGAAAGAGTTCCAGGGTTTAAAAAAATGAAGAACAAAACCCACTGTTTTGCTATATATTAAGAATGCATTTTGCCCCCGCCAATTCTAACAGAAACAGACTTAGACACACAGCTTATCTCACAAATAGGAACAAAGCTGTCTCTAAAGGCCTTCTATAAGTCATCTAGTACAGGTATCTTTGAGGAAAGAGGGCTTCTTATTTGTACTGGCCCTCCCTAAAGTGCCACATCATCAAGTGCCAATTTCCAGAACCCTATAGAAGACCCACATCCCTGATGAGGCAGTACTTGTACCTAGAGAGCCCAAATAAGACCTTTCAAACAATAAACTGAACGCACGCAACACTGAGTTATGCGTCTCTTACCCAACGGAGTGAAAAAAGTCACTGAAGAGACGAAGAAGCCCAGCACTAGTCCAACACACAGCATGCAGAGCGTGAGGATGCCAAATCGCCACCAAGCAGCTACCAAGAAAATCCCACCAAGACTTCCAGCGATGGCTGTCAGAACCAAACGAACTGCACAAAGACAGAAGAGGAACTGTGTGACCAGAGGTGGCTTCTCTGACTGCCTGCTTTAGAGGCAATAGACCATTGCCAGGGCCGCCCTTGGCCTTTCTGTTGGTCAGGCACCAACAGAGGTGGGTGGGCTCTTCAGTGGTGCCATGAGACCAGCATGGGCGTTCTCTCACTCTCGCTCTCTCTCTCTCTCTCTCTCTCTTTCTCTCTCTCTCTCAGCCAGTCTGAGGCATGAACCCTAGCTGGAGGGCTAAACCTCCCAGGACTGGTGACAGGCATGACTTGGCACAACCTATACATTAGGGCTGAGGAAGAAGGAATGACAAGCATTCTGTTAAACATGACAAGGACAGAGGGGTTGTGTTTGTTTTAAGGCAGTGGTTCTCAACCTTCCTACTGCGCGACCCTTTCATACAGTTCCTCATGTTGTGGTGACCCCCAACCATAAAATTATTTTCACTGCTACTTCATAACTGTAATTTTGCTACTCTTATGAATCGTAATGTAAATATCTGATATGCAGGATGTATTTTCATTGTTACAAATTGAACATAATTAAAGCATAGTGATTAATCACAAAAACAACATGTAATTATATATGTGTTTCCCGATGGTCTTAGGCCACCCCTGTGAAAGGGTTGTTCGACCCCCAAAGGGGTCGCGACCCACAGGTTGAGAACCACTGTTTTAAGGTGAAGAAAATCTTAACGTTTTAACTGTTGTAAATCTCATATTTGAGTATACCACCATAGCTGAAACAGGTTTATAATCCATAGGGACCTTTCATTTCCCTAAATACCAAGTAATTTACCAAGTACCAAAAACTTGGAAGAGAAGGTCTGAACAAGCAGTTTAGAAATGATGTTTAGAATACAGGTTTTACATTATTTTACACACAAAATAGCATATCATACACAATACTGGACAAACTGTAGAAGCAAAGGTGGAGTGTAAACACAGCATCTTTCTTTTGAACACCTAATTAAGCTATATTATTTTTACTTACCGTCATACTTAATAGGTGTCAGTCTGGTAATCAGTATATAAAAGAAGAATCCCATGAAGATAAAGCCTATGAAGAATAATTCTAGTAGCAAACCATCAGGAAAGAAAAAAAACACAAGCTATGGTTAGGTATTCTTTTTACAATGCAATTTAAGTATTTAATGTACAAATTCATGCTTCCACATTAGGGCATTTGGAGGAGAGAAATAATTATCTAAAGGCAGGAAAAATGCAGAATTCATAGCAAGTAAATATTACTATTAAATGGGTACACTATTAAAGTGTTAAGCATAGGTTATACCTTCTTGTAGTTAGGTCAATTTCAATTGCTAAGTTGTTCATTTCAGAGCTCATTTTAATACAGTTATACTTCCTTCTTAAAATAAGAATAGTACTTCTGAAATTGCACACTAAATTTCAACTTAAGAGAAAATAAATTGACAAGGTAAAAAAAAAAAAAAGCCACACAACATATTCCAAAGCAAAATGTGACTTTTATGTCTCCTTTTAATTCATCCTTTCCTTTTTAGAATGAACAATCCAACCATTATCTTCATCTGTTAAAATATCTAGTAATATCTTTAGAGCCTTCCATGCAGCTTAGGAATTAAATTCTTTGTTACAGAATCATTCTACACTTTAAGAAATTAAATATTCTTCACAATCATCTCTTCTCAATCAAGAAAAAAAGGTATACTGATGGAGGAAAAGGAATTGCTATTTCAAACAATTTGTTTAAGCAAGTTTATAGAGTTTTATGCGATCAGGATTATGTTCACTCTCCCCCTAATGCTCCATTTATACTCCTTGTTAATTAATTATACATGGAGTCCTACAGCCTGATTTATATGAAACCATGTCGAACACCAACACTGAAATCCACACACATACATATATATTTTTTACATTGATATCCTGATTCCTAACCTGTTATCTTTAACCAACTAGGAAATCTAGCAAGTGAAGAAGTTTGCTGCACAAATCACATTTTATTCCACTAACAAGAGGAGGTGGTAAACTCCATTATTGGGAAAAGAGAAAAAATAAAAATGCAGAGCAACTCGGCAGAATCTTTACTAAAACAACCCAACCACAAGTTTATGAAGACAGTGGAGGTCAACAGTTGCTTACTCTCCTTACAGATCATCAATTCCCCACAGCATTTAAGAAAAAAGACCATGAGGCATGCAATAGCAACTACATCAGACACAATACCTGTTTTCCAGAATCTGTGCCCAAAGAAACAAATGAAGAGACCAAGCAGGGCAAAAAGAGTGAAAAACACTTTGGTCGATACTCTTCCTAAAAATAATGAAAATTTAGTGAATAATACATGCAATTTGTTACTTTGTATTTAATCAATACAACAAAGCTTCATGAAAAAAGCAGTCAACTGAGAGTAATTTATCCCATACATGTATAATTTATTTTAAACACATCCTAGTCACCCCTAAATGAATTATTGTACGTAGGCAATGGCTGCTGGCGTAATAAAATAAAAAAATATGCTTCCTGATAGGAGTATGTAACATATTCTTGGGGGAGGGGGCAGGAGGAAGTGGGAAAGGAGGAGGAAAGAGTATACCTAAATCAAATAATTCTGTTTCTTCAAAAATAAACTATAGCCTTGCCGGTGTGGCTCAGCAGTTGAGTGTTGACCTATGAACCAGGAGATCATGGTTCGATTCCCCAGTCAGGGCATATGCCTGGGTTGTGTGCTCGATCCCCAGGAGGCGGGTGTGCAGGAGGCAGCTGATAGATGATTCTCTCTCATCACTGATGTTTCTATCTCTCCCTCTCCCTTTCTCTCTCTGAAGTCAATAAAAACATGTTTTTAAAAATAAAATATAATAAACTACAATACATTCATCACCATCATAACTCCTTTGAGATAAACACAAGAAATAATCCCTAAACTAAAACCAAATACAAAACACCTATATAAACTCATGTGAAAAAACTCACCACCAATCAAAACACTTAAGACTCAGATGGAAATACCACAAAGACCTACATTTAAATGAGAAACACAAGACAGAAGACCAGAATTTGTAGGACACAATATATACCTACATAGCAGCTTGGATGAGAATGAAGAACCCAAATGAAAGATGAAATGAAAGACAATGCCACATTCTGCTTATTTTAAGACCTGTGGTTGGAAACTGATGAAGAGAAAGAATTTAGCCTGCTCTTTTAAAGGAGGAACTCTAATTCATCCCAAGTTGATGGCCAAAAGCTCTTCTTAAAAGAAGAATGCTAAATAGAGCTATCTATATAAATAAAAAGCCAGCGACCGTAAAGCTGGAACGACCGGAACGACCAGATGCTATGAGGCCCACTGTGGCCAGTGAACTGGGCCACCCCTGATCAGACTCTCCCACCCTGATCAAGGGCGGGGTGGATGGGGCGGCCAGCCAAACTCAACCTTCCCTTTTCACCAGCCAGCCCCACCCCCAATTGC
>NW_006286980.1:1669997-1677361 GCF_000327345.1 Myotis davidii | reverse complement strand
AATCAGGGACAGGGCCAGCCGGTCCACTGCCCTCAGTGCCTCCCCATGGCTGACCCCACTCCCAAATAGCCCCCCTACCCCAATTGGGGGTGGGGCCAATGGCCCATGGCCCCTCCCCCCAGCCAGTCCGGCCCAGATTGGCCCCAATAGGGGCAGGCCAGCAAGCCAATCTCCTGCCATCTCCTCCTCCCAACAGGCCCAGCCCCCATCCGCCCCAATTGGGCCGGGCCAGCTGGACCCCACCCATGCATGAATTTGTGCACTGGGCCTCTAGTAAACAGAATAAAAAGCAAATAGCAAAATATGTTAACTAGCATTTGAAGAATCTGGGTGAAGATTATACAGACATTGTTACTATTTTTTTCATCTTTTCCATGAAACTATTTCAAAATAAAATGTTAAGTACACACACACACTGCTATCTTCCAGTGCTGGGAACAGAGAGCAGAGAGTGGAGTAGTGTAGGGGCTTAAGAGGCATCTGTAGAATGAATGAATGAATGAATACTACACAAAACATTTTCAATGTTCTTAAGTTCTATATTAGTTGATATAGATCTTCAAAGTCAAAGAAGAGTTTGCAAAGTTTAAATCCATATACTCACCAAGAGAAGAACAATTACCCTCCATTGCGTCAAAGCTGCAAGCATATGTGTGAGCAGGAACATAAGCAGCAGATGTATTGAGAACTGGATCCCAAACAATTACATTATAAATGACACCTTGTCCCCGGAGGGAGGAGAAGGAAACACTTGTCTTATCATTAGCTGTTAGAGTAACCACCTGAAGCCAAACATAATGCATAATTAGTGTTTAGATTTTTTTAAAGGCTATTCTGTTATAATCCACCTATATGTAATAACAAATTATAATATTAAAATATATTTTTTTAAAAATACACCAACATGTTTAGTTTTATCAAAAGTTTGTCATACACAGTTTGTATGTACTAATATAAACAAGCTCTTACACAAAATAGTTCTAAAGTTTTTATATAATGTTAAATGTTAATAATTAAATAAAATAAAATATAAGTAACATGTAAAGACTAATTAGTAATAACAAATTATAATATTAAAATATATTTTTTTAAAAATACACCAACATGTTTAGTTTTATCAAAAGATTGTCATACACAGTTTGTATGTACTAATATAAACAAACTCTTACACAAAATAGTTCTAAAGTTTTTATATAGTGTTAAATGTTAATAATTAAATAAAATAAGATATAAGTAACATGTAAAGACTAATTAGGACAAAGCAAAAATATTTTTCTCTTACCTGCTAGATTGTAAACAACATAAGGGCAGGAACCATATTTATTTTGCTCACTAGTCTTTCCTCAATACTTAACACAATGCATGGCACAAGAGTGAGTGTTCAACAAGTGTTAGCTATTACTGCTAGTTACAGAGCTGGCAAAGTTTGTTAACACCTCATAGAGTACCAACTTATTTTTGTTTAACAGGCTCTGAAATAAGAAGATATTTCATGTAGTTGTTATGCAATACTCCCTAACTTCAAAAATTCCCTTTTAAAGGTTGTTTTTAAAAAGGGTAATACATGTCCTAGAAGAAACAAAAAACTTATCCTATATAATAAAGAGGTAATATGGAAATTGACTGTCACGCCTTCGCACAAGATGTCTCCCCCATGTGGTCAAAGATGGCCACCACAAGATGGCTGGCAGGGGAGGGCAGTTGGGGGGGACCAGGCCTGCAGGGGAGGGCAGTTGGGGGCGACCAGGCCAGCAGGGGAGGGTAGATGGGGGCAACCAGGCCAGCAGGGGAGGGCAGTTGGGGGCAACCAGGCTGATAGGGGAGGACAGTTGGAGGCAACCAGGCCTGCAGGGGAGGGCAGTTGGGGGCGACCAGGCCAGCAGGGGAGGGTAGATGGGGGCAACCAGGCCAGCAGGGGAGGGCAGTTGGGGGCAACCAGGCTGATAGGGGAGGACAGTTGGAGGCAACCAGGCCTGCAGGGGAGGGCAGTTGGGGGCGACCAGGCCAGCAGGGGAGGGTAGATGGGGGCAACCAGGCCAGCAGGGGAGGGCAGTTGGGGGCAACCAGGCTGATAGGGGAGGACAGTTGGAGGCAACCAGGCCTGCAGGGGAGGGCAGTTGGGGGCGACCAGGCCAGCAGGGGAGGGTAGATGGGGGCAACCAGGCCAGCAGGGGAGGGCAGTTGGGGGCAACCAGGCTGATAGGGGAGGACAGTTGGAGGCAACCAGGCCTGCAGGGGAGGGCAGTTGGGGGGGACCAGACCTGCAGGGGAAGGCAGTTAGGGGCAACCAGGCCTGCAGGGGAGGGCAGTTAGGGGCAATCGGGCCTGCAGGGAAGGGATGTTGGGGGTGACCAGGACAGCAGTGGAGAGCAGTTGGGGTGATTGGGCCGGTAGAGGAGGGCAGTTGGGGGCAACTGGGCCAGCAGGGGATCAGTTAGGCATCAATCAGGCTGGCAGGGGAGTAGTTAGGGGGTGATCAGGCTCCAGGTAGAAGCAGTTAGGGGCAATCAGGCAAGCAGGCAGGTGAGTGGTTGGGAGCCAGCAGTCCTGGATTGTGAGGGGGATGTCCAACTGCCGGTTTAGGCCTGATCCCACAGGCAGTCGGCCATCCCCCGAAGGGTCCCAGATTGGAGAGGATGCAGGCTGGGCTGAGGGACCCTCCCCCCCACCCCAGTGCATGAATTTCGTGCACCGGGCCTCTAGTATAATCATAATACATAGCTATGTTCCTATTAATAAGTGAGAAAAGTAGAGTTTCAGGAATAATTTTGAGCCACTTAGAGGACTTCCACTGCTCACAAATATTGTTTAGCTTTCACAAATATGTTTCCTGGGCAATATATTCGGTCAAGTTCCATGAGACGTACTTCCTAGTCACCCCTGTTTTTATTATGAAACCTTCTTTACAGAAATAGGAAAAGAATAATACAACTAATAAACTACATTGCACTAATTAGATTTTACCATTGTTGATATTTTACCATATTTGCTTATCTATCCCTTCCTCCTTCTCTTTGCTCTTCCATTTTTTTTTCTGTGGAATCATTTCAAAGTAAGTTACAGATATCATGACATTTCACTTCTAAATAACTCAGTATGCATGTCCTAAAACAGTGTTTCTCAAACTTAATGTGTCTATGAATCACTTGATAGTTTGTTAAAATTCAGGTTCTAATTCTGTTTGTCAGAGGAGGTATCTGACTGACATTCTGCTTTTCTAACAATCTCTCTGATGACGTCAATGCTATGCATCCATCTACCGCACTCTGAGTAGCAAGGTCTGATGTATGAAGGATCTCCTAAATACCCACAATACCTTAGCTCACCTAAGAAGTTTAATAAATCCTATCTATTACAAATTCCATATTTGGGTTTTCTAAACATCTTTTATAGCTTTTCTCCTCTTTAACCAAGATCCAACCAAGTTGCATGCACAGTATTTATCGCTAGCCTATGTAATCTAGAACAGTCCTTCCCACTACCTACTCCCACTCACCCAATAACTTCTGAAGAGATTAAGGGCAGTCACTTTATAGAATATTCCACAATCTGCATTTTTTAGATTGTGCTTAAGGTGTCCAATTTGTACTTTCACCTCCTATGTTTCCTGTAAACAGGAAGTCCAAGGACTGGATTCCGGCTATGCTTTGCTAGTATCCTTTCCAGGTGATGATAATGGTGACAATGTCAGACTGCCTTCATGTGAGCACCTAATGCAGGTGAACCCACGATCAGTGAGGCTGTGCTGATTTCAGGGATAAGAAGGAGACAATCAGGTTACTCTATTCTAAAAACAGCGGACCCTTTACAATTAGAATCTGGGCAGGCTATTTAGGCATCCCGGAAATATCCTGTCCCTCACCAATCTTTCGCCTAATGATCCTTGCCTGAATTACTCATTGAGGGTCACAAAATGGTGATTTACTAATTCAAATTATGTCTTCAAGATTTATTAGTTGGCACTGTTTCTCTCATCAATTGAGAATGAATTACAGTTCCTCCCTCAAAAAAGGCAAGACAAATTTCTTCCCTTTTAACAAATTTTCAGGATAATTTGGTGTAAGAGCCTTTCCAATGGTAGTAACTGGGGAGATTTTTTTTCATTTTTTTTAAGTATAAATCTTGTTTTTACTTATTCAAGACTTATAATCAATCATTTTGTTTATTTATTTATTCAAAATACATTTTATTGATTTTTTACAGAGAGGAAGAGAGAGGGACAGAGAGTTAGAAACATCAATGAGAGAGAATCATGGAACAGCTGTCTCCTGCACACCTCCTACAGGGAATGTGCCCGCAACCAAGGTACCTGCCCTTGACGGAATTGAACCTGGGACCCTTGAGTCCGCAGGCCGACGCTCTATCCACTGAGCCAAACCGGCTAGGACCATTTTATTTTTTGATCACTGAATTGTCCCAAAGTTGGCCAGTGTGAGCCTCTTCAAACAGGTTCCAGAGTCTTTTTAACATGTCCTCATTAGTCACTGAGGGTTACCTTGAATTTTGGCATACAATATTCTAACTCTTAAATAAAAGTTAAAACGTAGCTTAAAAAGGTCCTGTTCCATGAGTTCTTATATTCTTCATAAGAATAGCCTCAGACAGTTTGGCTCTATAGATAAGAGTGTTGACCTGCGGACTACAGGGTCTTGGGTTCGATTCCAGTCAAGGGCACGTACCTTGGTTGCAGACTCGATTCCCAGCCCTGGTTGGGGTATCTGTGGTAGGCAACCAACCAATGTGTCTCTCTCACACTGATGTTTCTTTCTCCCCCCAACCCCCCGACCCTTCCACTCTCTCTAAAAATCAATCGAGTGATGATTAACAAATAAATACATACATAAACATGGTCTTCAAAATTTCCTATTTTAAATAAACTTTTCCCATAGAGCTTCCTAATTTGTGAATAACCACAATGAGTTTTCTTGTATAAGGCTCCCTCTTAGTATGGGGCAATGACATCCTAGGTGACAGAGCAACAAATTGAGATCTTGCTCTATAACAGACTGAGCCTCTAGACCAGCCGTGGGCAAACTACGGCCCGCGGGCTGCATCCGGACCGTTTGAAATGAATAAAACTAAAAAAAAAAAAGACCGTACCCTTTTATGTAATGATGTTTACTTTGAATTTGTATTAGTTCACACAAACACTCCATCCATGCTTTTGTTCCAGCCCTCCGGTCCAGTTTAAGAACCCATTGTGGCCCTTGAGTCAAAAAGTTTGCCCACCTCTGCTCTAGACCAGTGGTTCTCAACCTGTGGGTCACGACCCCTTTGGCGGTCAAACGACCCTTTCACAGGGGTCGCCTAAGACCATCCTGCATATCAGATATTTACATTACGATTCATAACAGTAGCAACATTACAGTTATGAAGTAGCAACGAAAATAATTTTATGGTTGTGTCACAACATGAGGAACTGTATTTAAAGGGCCAGAAGGTTGAGAACCACTGCTCTAGACTAACCACATATGCCCTGTTTCCATCACCTCTTTCTATATAATCTGGTAGTCTCTCAGCCTTCTGGCAACAACTCAAAGAAAATTTTTCTCCAAGTAAGAGATTTGGAGTTTGGGTTTAAATATTAATGCCAATGAGTATATCCTTAAACAGTTTCTCACAACACTATAACCTTTGTATTTGCCAAAAGTTTTAATCTAATAGGTACAGGAGTACATAGAAAATCACCACCCACTTCCATCCACATCTCGAGATTACCAGGTCATATATGTGGCTGCAACTAAAATGTAACATAATTTACATGCATCTCTTTAAAGGCCAACATTACTTTGAGATATCACTTGCAAAGACTCCCAAGATAATAAACAAAATAAAAGAGAATAAAGTGCAAATCCCAGAAACACCAAGGAAACAGTAAAAAAATAAGCTACTGGTAGCTTCTCCCCTACTCAACTCCTAGAAGGTGTCGAAATCTGGCTACTCAAAGCAGAGAATCAGATTTACCTTAATAGCATTGGCCATCACCTGAGGCACTTCGGCCATGCTCTGCAGATGCTTCAGCAACCCCTCTTCAGTGAGGTCATTCTCAGGCAGAAAATACTGATAGACGTCATACTGCAACCTCCACCTAGAATCCTGCCCCGTCCTCGTGTCACATGGCGGAGAATCTGTGCCTCTAAAGTCAACCAACAAAACTGAGTATCAATCTCTTGTGCGGGAAGTCCCATCTATAAAAAGGAACCAAAAGCTCAAATTTCAAACTTCTGAAACAATGATTCCAATGTTGGCATTACGAAGGAAAAAAACTCACTAACAGGCAGTATGGTTATATAACCAGATGTTAATGTCAGGCAGGCCTAAAGTCAAATGCTAGCTTTGCCAGTTGTTAGCTGTACTGGTAAGTAGGCAAGTCACTTACTCTCAAAGACCCTTAGGGAACCTTTTTATAAAATAAGAACAATTGCCCCGTCTTGATAAAAGTGTTAGAATTAAATGATAAAGAACATAGGACACTCAGCACTGTGGGTGATGCACAGAGAGCATTCAAATGTTACTCAAACATTAGCTATCCTTATTATTAAACTAGAAACTAATGCAGAGTTTTAATTAAAATAAAATCCTTAGCAAAAAAAAGTATATTTCAAGGCTCCAAAAGGCTTTCCATATATAAAACTCTTTATGAAAACTAAGATGTACTTCTACGCTCATAAAAGACATTCAACATCTGGTCTTTCATACACACTGAGGGGGGCAATATTAACTGTAAATGGCAGCTCAAGTATTAGTTACAATGTATGAATTACTTTCATTCAAAAAAACTAAACAATTCCATTTTACTAAAGAGAAGGATGACTTTTGAGAGAGTTCATTGAATCTAGTCATACATGTTCTAAAAGTAATTCTAAGAGGCAGACATACCTTGCATAGCCTAGGTTTGCTGGGGCAAATTTGATAGTTGTTTCAAAGAAATCATACTCCAAGTAAATGTTGGGGTCAATATCTAAATCAAATTCCAAATTACAGCCTCCAGGAATAGGATCTGGATGAAAAATAAGGAAGTCACTCAACACAGAATTTTTTATATATTCAAATAACACTCAGAAAACAGAACTCTACTCTTTCAACAACTTTCCATATATAAGTTAAATACAGAGCTTCTAGTTTTATACCACCTCATGACTGAGGTTAAGAGGGTAAAATTGCAGAAACCAGTTTGGCTCAGTGGATATAACGTCGACCTGTGGACTGAAGGGTCCCAGGTTCGATTCCGGTCAAGGGCATGTACCAGGGTTGCGGGCACATCCCCAGTAGGAGGTGTGCAGGAGGCAGCTGACGATGTTTCTCTCTCATTGATGTTTCTAACTATCTCTCTCCCTTCCTCTCTGTAAAAACTCAATAAAATA
>NW_006286980.1:1659742-1669962 GCF_000327345.1 Myotis davidii | reverse complement strand
AGGGGCTCCATGAACACCCTGAAATTGTATTTTGAAAGTGTCCATTTCCTAGGGAAAGCGGTCTTTATTAGATTTTGGGGACCATGAACCTACAAAAAGAACATAAGAACCCAGGGATGGAATGGAAAAAAACACTGCCAAAGAGGAAAGGAACTCCATGAGTAATAGGGAGAAAGACAGTGTCATATCAATTCTGTAAGAGTCTTTGTGTATACATAAAAAAAAAAGAGTAAAAGACCTCAAAGACCCCCAAGACCATGTATCAGAATGGTATTTGAATACTTAATTAAACACACATTTATAGCATTCCATTTTATTAATAACTAGAGGCCCAGCACATGAAATTCCTGCACTCAGGGGGGTCCCTCAAACTGGCCTGTGCCCTCTCGCAGTCCGGGAGCCCACAGGGGATGTCTGATTGACAGCTTAGGCCCGCTGGGTGGCAGTTGGACATCCTTAGTGCTGCCACGGACCTTTCCAGCCCACTCCCCACACTGCTTCTGGAGTTAACTTTCTAAGAGATGAAGTGCATCACATCATTCCTCTGCTTAAACACTCTCTATGCTTCCACAGAACTGATCTCAGAATAGAATGCAAACCTCAAATTATATACAAGGCCCTCACACTCTGCCTCCAGCCACACCTACTATATGCCATTCTCCAAATACTCTATTTTCCTTCAGGGCCCTCCTCTGCCTAGGATAACCAACCAAAGTGTTAAGGGCTGTGTCTTGCCCTTTTGTTACTGCTTTTCCAAGGACTCCTTAAATGTTTTTCCAATGAATAAATGTATTCTCCTAGTTCCTTCCAGGACTTTCAACATCATGATAATTCTCTGGCTCCCTTGCTATTAAAACCTTTCTGGTTAAATATATTGTATTACAATAAACACTTTTAATAAGATTACAGTTTTCCCTAAATATTCAGGAATCAGTCCCATATTCTAGACAGTAGTAGAAGTCGAAGACAGAAAAGTTACCACCTCTTTCTGAGTAGGAGAGTGGAATGGCCATATTTTGGACAGGCTCAGCATCTGAAGTCTCCAAATACCAAAAGCACATACTCTGCTCTGGTCTAAGAATGAAAACCAGTCCTTTGTCAGTGCCTGTTCCCGAGGTACTGGGAAGGAGAGTCTGCAATAAGGAAGAAAAGAGTCATCGTGAATAGGGAGTTGAACAAAATATTAAAATTCCAGAGTTGATCTACTATGCATGTCCTACTCCAAATCTTCCCCAAACAGAACGGAATCAAAATACCTTCCTTAGAAAATTAAAGGGCTCTTTTCACCTCTATGTGCATTTGCCCACACATACACATGGCAGAACTATTTAAAATACACGATCTTTGATCAGATGCAATAAAATTCCCAAGCTTTTCTATCCCCCAAATTAAGATGTACTAGGTCAGGTACTAACACTACTGTTGAATGATGAAACTAAAATAATTTCATCACAAGTTTGATATCCTTTATTCAGGGGAAAACAACCCATGGGCTAAGGGAGTGCATGCCTGACATGCTGTGGAATATTGTTTCTGAGGGATTTGGGGCGAGAGCGAGCTCTATAGAGCATTAAAAACAGCAATACAGAAACAGGGCAGGATGGGGACTAGGAGGTCGGGAAGTTCTTAAGATACCAGCAAGTCCTATTTGGAGGGTAATGTAAGCTGGCTGAAACCGAGTGGGAGGACTGTGATTGGCATATGTTAGGTTTCCTTGACAGGTTTTTCCATAACTGCAGACTGACTAGCAGGTTGATTTTTCCATAAGTGATAGGTAGGCTTCAATTTGACAACCATAAGGGAGAATGACCCAAATACTAATTGACAAACTACAGAATCGACAGTTTCAAAGAACCAGCTGCCATGATGAGCCTAAAAATCTTAAGTGCTACACTTTGTCGGGAAGGGCAGAGGACACAGAAACAATCCTCTCCCCACAGACCTCTCACTTCCAGAGCTACATGCAGGCTGGTTATCCTCTCAGTAGTACAGACACGGTGAGAACTAAAGGCAGCACCGTGAAGGAACATTGTTATAATTAAAGATAACGAAGATCCTTCCCGCGGGGAACTGAGCTGGGGGACTGTGACGGGCATATGTTGTTCATTCAGGCCGCTTCTGTCACATTAGTTATGGCGACCTCCCTTTATCCGAGCTCTGTTTCCTCAGAGGTAAAAGCAGGCCCTGTAACTACTTTGTTGAGCTGTTGTGAGAATTAAATTAATTATATGGAAAACCAGGCACGGGGGTTCCTAACGAGGAGCCCCAGAGGCCCAGAGTTTCCCGAAGTCCCCATGAAATCACGCATATGTATCTATACGTTCTGCCAGGTAGAGAGGCCATCAATTTCAGCAGATTCAAAGGGAGCCCCAGAGGCCCAGAGTTTCCCGAAGTCCCCCTGAAATCACGCATATGTATCTACGTTCTGCCAGGTAGAGTCCATCAATTTCAGCAGATTCAAAGTCTATGGCCCCAGGAGCTAAGACTACCAGCCTAGCACACAGTAGGCATGCAATGAATATAAATGCCTTTTTCTTCTCTGCCCTTTCCCTTCCTTCAAATGTTGTCTGTGTAGTAATGTTATTAAGAAGGAAATTATACATGTGCCATTTTACTATGTCTCCTATGTAAGGGTCTGAATAGGGAGGTTCCTTTTGAATATAGTGCCAGAAAAAAACTTGGCTTCTTCTGAGTAACTGGCATGTTCTTCCTCCTAAGAAAGTTAGGAAATTTAACATGATTTGATTTTTGCTCTGGCTGCCATAAACTAAAGCAAAGTCAGCATAAATGGGTCACAGGCACTGTCATCTCTCGCAATTAACAATTTATTCCTTCTTGTTTTCCATGATCGAACTCTTCCATTTCTAGTCGATTAAACTACCACACACAGGCATGTAACTTCAAAACCTTCGTGACAGAAGCAGGATGTCAGGATAGAAATATACAAAAGACTTCGTTTGAGAGATTATATGACCAAGGCCTATAAAATATATATGAACTGGACTAAAAGAGCTTTGTTTAACAAAATCTAGGGTATTAGAATATAGGCTTAAGACAAACAGAACACACAACACACATAGTGGAATTTATTTGTCTAAAGAGTCATATGGGCTAAATAGAAATAGACTTGGAAAAGCTTAACATAATGGCAGGTCCTTAAGAGCTTAGGCTAAGCCAGGGCATCTGAAAAACTTCCCAAAGCTGAGGCTGAGATTAAAGGGTTTAGTGATGATTTCTGCAAGAGTTCTGAATGCTGCTAGAAGATTAACTCAGTCTTAGGATATTTTTGTTTCCGAGAGGCGTCAAAGAATAAAGCTGATCCTACAGGGTCTTATTAAACATATATATCTTAGTCATACTCAAGACCACATTAAATGGCTAAACAGAAAGGGAAACCCATTAAAATGTATTCACAGGTAAAAAATCATCAAGGGCCCAGGAGAGTAAGGGAGAAAAAAAGTGGGAAATAATGAGGAAAGCTTTAACTACATTCAGACAGGAAACACTGGCATAGCTCACCCTTCCCCCAAACTAGGCACTCTATCACCTCCTCATTAAGTCAGAGGTCACCACATTCAAGAAAGGCCTGAGACATTCACCTCTTAGCTGCTCTAAACCACTAATTTGACAGAAACCAACTTTGATTATTTTTTAAAAAGTTTAAGACATAAAGTTAAACATAAAGAGGCATCCAATAATTCTGATGCTTTTGCTAAATATAAGGACACAAACTGCAGAAAGAGTTTTTACAGAAATAATCCTTTGTACTTACCTTAGAAAAAGAAATGGTTGTATTCTGATACTGTGAGTGTATTTGGAAAATAAGAAAAGTCGCATTGCTGGAAATATTACGCAAAATAGCTTCCTCTGGAAAGGGTCTGTTGAGCTTGAAGTATCTAAATTTCCCCACAGAAAATTCAATAAGACCTACAACAAGAGAAACGTTTCATTGTAATTACGAACCTCTAATATCAGTTTGTAGAAATCACATATATAAACATAGACACAGATTTAATCCTCAGAAAGAAAACTGGTTGATAAATTTTATTACTGCCCCTATTTCACTGATGAGAATTAAGCTTAAAGAGGTGAAGCAGCTCACCAGGGTGACTTAGCTAGTGAGCGGCAGAACTAAGAACTAAAATGGGAAAAAGTATTTCAAAAGATGAGAAAAATTCCTAAAGTGGCTGAGGATGCTCAAGGTGCCCGGCTCCCAGAGCCCAGGAAAAAAAAAAAACCATCTGGTAGCAACCATAACAATTCTATTCTGAACAGAGCCCCTGAATTTAAGAATTAGCAACCCTAAGGAGCTACTGACAACTGGGAATGCACTGGTATTAAAGAACAGTAGGAACTAAGAATCCTGAAGTCACCTGGAGACACAGAGGTGGCTACAATTTTATCCCACCATGTATGAGCTGTGTGATCTTAGGCAAGTTTCTCAATTCTCTCTTTTTTTAAAAAATATATTTTATTGATTTTTTACAGAGAGGAAGGGAGAGGGATAGAGAGTTAGAAACATCAATCAGCTGCCTCCTGCACACTCCCTACTGGGGATGTGCCCACAACCAAGGTACATGCCCTTGACCGGAATCGAACCTGGGATCCTTGAGTCCGCAGGCCGACACTCTATCCACTGAGCCAAACCAGTTAGGGCTCTCAATTCTCTTAAACCTCAATTTCTTCAACTGCCAAATAGGACTGTATTACCCAGCTTGCAAAAGAAGGTGCCATCAGCACTGGCAAAAATGTCATTTGAACGCCCACCTCAGATACTTACTTTATGAACCACGGGTATTCTGGAAAAATGAGCTTTTTGGTTAAGGACCAAGTTCAGAGTCCACATAAAAGACAGGTTGTAACAACAGTTTTCCAACACCTCATCTAGGCCTTTCCCATCCATGTCTGGTTCTGTTTATTAACTCACTCACTCTACCCATGGTTCTCTGTGTATCTTTCTCCTAGCTGCACACCAGTTCTTTCTTCGTCCAAGCTAATTCTCAAATAATGCACTAAATAGGTAAACCAGGTGAAGATAAATCACAAATAAGAAATACTTGGAGAACTGAAGCGTTCATTGCTTTAAAAGAGAGTAAGGAAAGATAGGACCAAAGAAATTAAAATACATTATTAAACAACTAGTAACCTGAAAAAATAAGTAGGGGTATTAAACATAGGTATCCCTGGGAATATATTTTAAGTGATTTCTCTTTTCTTTACACATTTCATTGTTTATAAAATTTCTACAGTGATAGTGAGGTATTCTTTTCAGAAAGAAACCTTAATGGCACTCAAAACACAGCTTCTACCTCAACTCTTCATCTGAAATTTATAAAACAGGAGCACCATAAGGATTCCCGGAGACAGCACATGCTCAGGTTGCAGGCTCCATCCCCAGTAGAAGCCACGCGGGAGGCAGCCAAGGGACATTTCTCTCTCATTGATGATGCTTCTATCTCTCTATCCCTCTCCCTTCCTCTCTCCCTAAAATCAATAAAAACATACTTTAAAAAAAAAAAGATTGTTGTATAGTTTTCTCTGTAATGGACTTCACATATCCCATTATAATTATCCCTAAATATTTCATGTTTCTTGATGCTATTGTTCATTTACTTTTTCTTTTAAATTTCAATTTCTAGTTGACTCTTCACCAACATGCCTTTTTAAATAAAGTCTTCCAGCTGATTTCTAATGGTCAGCCAGGTTTGAGAGCTCCTAACTCAATGTTGGATGAGGTAGGACAGGATAAGTATATTTTCCCTATTCTTAGTTATCGTCTACCTAACTTCTGTGTGAAAATCCTCTGGCAGTGTTACCCCTGCGGTCTGATAGCCATTTCACAATTTTTACAGAAGATTGCGTATTAACAAAATCAGTTATGGTATGACTCCTGGCTATACAGGGCTTTGTCATGTTTGACATTCCAACGCCTAGTACAGTAGTGGTCACCTAGTTGGCACATAGTAACTGTTTAGTAAATGACAATTCAAGTTTGTCACCTCAGGGAAGTAATTTCTTTCTTCAGGGCCTCAGTTCCCTCATGGTAAAATGGAGGTAACTGTGCTACATAAATCACTTGGCTGCTGAAATTCTCAAATAAATGGGGACATTTTTGTAAACAGTCCAATACTACACAATAAAGTATCATGATTAACTTCCATTAGCCTCCCAGTGTTTCAGAGGCTCATCTTATTTATTTTTTTAAGTCAGGCATTCAGTAAGGTCCTGCAAATAAAGGCGTGGGAAGAGGACTAACAGGTATACTAATAAATGCTTGCCACACCCATCAAAAACATCAAGGTGAGAAGGAGACCTCCTTAAAGTGAGAAGGAAAAATCCTGAAAAATCAAGACAACTTGAACAGTACAGTCTAGCAGAATCTGCATTTAACTTCTACTCATAAAAGCACACATGGCAAATAAAGGCATATAACCAAAATATATCCCGAAGAAGTTAACAGGAACTTAATTCACCTCTAAGCCATCTGGGAAGGGATTCGTGAGGAACATTCCATGAGGCATAATTAGATCTTATGACTTTGGGTGTGGGAGGGAAACAGTACATCCAGTGATATTACAGAGCACATGGCCAACAAGGAGACAGAGCCTTATGCTGTCTGTAGCTCGCCTCTAAAAAGAAGTGCCTGTTTTTTTCTGCCAAAAATATTTTTTTTTCTATCTGACCCATATAACAGGGGACTCTTTTCTATTTTTCCTACTCATCATTCCTACGCAGTCACTTCTTCTTTCCAAGAAATCTATTCCACCAAGAGCTACCCAATCCCTTTTCTTTCCCAATCAAATCCTAAACTTGCAAACTTAAAATTATTCAATTCTTCCTTTTTACTATTTTACTAAAATTGACCTCTGTTTTACTAAAATGAAAGCATTGTTTGTGCTTTCATACAACAACCAAATTCTAGGAAAGATTTGTGAAAGCTGTCTTCATAATTCTCTTCAGATTAAATATTAAAAACAAAAGCAGTTAATTTAGCTACTTGAACTGGTCAACATGCAACAGCCCCTCCCAATTTCTCATTTATTTATTTATTATTTTTTTTAGATATATTTATTGATTTTAGAGAGGAAGAGAGAAGGACAGAGAGAAACATCAATGATGAGAAAGAATCATTGATGGGCTGCCTCCTGCATGCCCCACACTGGGAATCAAGCCCACAACCCTGGCATGTACCCTGACCGGGAATCAAACCGTGACCTCCTGGTTCATAGGTCAAAGCTCAACCACTGAGCCATGTCTGCAGGGACCAATTTCTCATTTATGTCTTACGTGTTTTCGTTAGCACTAAAAGCTGAAAGGAAACACAAAATGTGCATATTACTCTTCACATACTTTAAAATATATATTTTTTTATTGATGTTTTTAGAAAGAGAGGAAGGGAGAGGGAGGAACATTGATTGCTTGCCTGCTGCACGCCTCCTACTGGGGATCAAGCCTGCAACCCTGTGACCTCTCGATGCATGGGATATGCTTAACCTACTGAGCCACACCAGCCAGGGCATCTTTCACACCCTTTCAAGAGAAAGAGACCACTTGCAACTAACTACAAAAATGGCCTGCTACCTTACTTATGGCATTATCATTAGCACAAATATCAGGAAGTTCAAAAGACATTGTGCTCACCTCCAATTACTATGTAATTCTATGTAAGTTAATGGATGTGAAACAAACAATAACAAAAGACATTAAAGGCAGCAGAGAACTGGAACTTCGAGACAAGGGAACACTGTTTAAACGTGTGGTGCACCCCTTGTGCCCTGCTGGCCACAGAAAGCACCTTCCTCATTCTAGAAATTTGATCTGCCACCTTCAAAGATTTATTTGGCTTTTGAGCCACTATCCCTGTGGTGCAAGTTAGCTTTTCCGGGGAAAGATGAGTAATTACAGCAGTTGCTTAATTCCTTCAGTTTGTCTAGTTATCAGAGTCCTCAAATCGAAACAAATGAGGAGACTGCAACTCTTGAACTAAGTCTTTGCTAATTTTTTAAAAAATATTTTATTGAATTTTTACAGAGAGGAAGGGAGAGGGATAGAGTTAGAAACATCGATCAGCTGCCTCCTGCAAGCCCCCTACTGGGGATGTGCCCGCAGCCAAGGTACATGCCCTTGACCGGAATTGAACCTGGGACCCTTGAGTCCGAAAGCCGCAGACAGACACTCTGCCAAACCGGTTAGGGCAGTCTTTGTTAATTTCTATCTGACTGATGTGGAGAACATCAGCTTGTTTTAGTTTTATTAATGTTTACCCATAGATGTTTTCCCATTGAATTTTAGAGAGCGTGGAAGGAAGGGGGAGAGACAGAGAGAGAAACATCAATGTAAGAGAGACGCATAGATTGACTGCCTCCCACAGGTGCCCCAACCAGAGCCAGGGATTGAGCCTGCAACCTTAGTACATGCCCTTGACCAGAATCCAACCCGGGACCCTTCAGTCCATCGGCAGAGGCTCTCTTCATGAACCAAACCGGCTTGGGCACATCAGCTTTAATTACCACTCCGCAGTTAAGTTCCCACATGTTGTCCTTCCGCACAGAGCAACAATACTGCTGCCAGGCAAAAAGAGTATCATGGTAGAGGAAATATCAGTGCTGAAAGCACAGAAGAGGCACGAAATTGCGCCTGAAGAATATTAAGCTCTCGATTACTCAGGTTTCTCAGCTTCTGTGTAAAAATGTCCAGCTGTTATTAAATACTGGAGCACAGAACCAGAAGTGAAAAGTTCTGGACCGCAGCCCTCCCGGATCAACTGCAAACTCCATCTCTCACATGCTTCCCTGTTGAGACGGGGCAGCCTCTCCTCCACCTGCCTCAGAAGGCTATTTTGAGAAATGAGAATTCCCGGAAGAATTCAGTGCAAAGTAAAACATTCTTATTCGGGGCAGCTGTGGTGAAGTGGAAGGACCAGGAAATTTGCCGCAAGACATACTTGGGTTCAGATGCCGCCTGTGCCCCTAGAGCTGTTTGCTTGTGTGGTGGGCATCATCATGTAGGGCCTCAGCTCCGTCCTCTGCCAAGTGAGGGCTGTGATTATAGAGTCGTGATGATTAAAAAGCACTGCCTTGCCCTGGCCGGTGGATAGAGCTTCGTCCACCTGCCTACTGAAGGGTCCTGGGTTCGATTCCAGGCAAGGGCATGGTGCTCGAACCAACAGATGTGTTTCTCTCACATTGATGTTTCTCTGTCTTTCCCTCTCTCTTCCACACTCTCTAGAAATCCATGGAAAAATATCCTCGGATGAGGATTAAAAACAAAAAAACAACACACTGTCATGAAAAAGCACCTGGCACATTCTGCATTGCAGTGAATGTAGTGGCCCATAAAAAAAAAAAGGCTCATTTTTTCTTTTCCTGCAAAAATAGAACTTGCCCTTTTCAGCTCTGGCCTTAAGTCCCATGCAAAGATTCCAGAACTCAGTTTGCACAAGAGCTTTTCAAAGATAAGTATTTAGGAGCACAATCACATTATTCAGAAAATATTATGTTTCAGAACTGTAAGTAGTGTCTTAACGCTCCAAGCAAAACTAAGAATGCGCCTAACCTCACGGGAAAAGCACGTGATTATCAGCCTGGCACAGTTAGTGCTATTCACAGCGTGTATGTTAACAAACCACGAATTACTTATAAAACCCATTCAGCCAAGCACATGACCTCCGATCTAAAGCCCGATCTGAGTCCGCTTTTCCTGTCCACTCCGTCGAGCTCACCAATTAGAAAAGCATCTCCACTGGGAAGTAAAAACCCCGCGCGGTCTGCGGGGCCGTCGGTCGCAGAGCCCTCGGTTCTGCACGCCCGACGGTCCCGCGGCTCAGCCACGCCACTCGGGAGCCCAGAGGTGCTTTCAAGTGTCAAATGAAACCCGCAAACATGGCTGCTCCCCTCCCCGAGGGGGACAGGAATGTGTGTGAACAAGGGAGCTACGCATCTCTTCCCACTTCCACAGCCGGAGTGAGGACGTCTCCTTCGCAAAGGGAATGTCCTTCTGCACGAAGGACCCTGACCCCTTCCTGCCGGTTCCGAACGCGCCGCCTCGGCTGCGGGGCGCACAGACCCTGGGGTGGACCTCGACCTTGCAAGAAATGCAAACGCCCCTTGGGGTGCAGAAGGGAGGCGCCCCGACCTTACCCACGCTGGCGTTCCCGACGGTCTCGGCGCCACCAGCCACCCCGGGCTGCGATGCCAGCGCCGCCAGCGCCATCAGCCGAA
>NW_006286980.1:1658846-1659715 GCF_000327345.1 Myotis davidii | reverse complement strand
TGCCGCCGGGCACCGCGTCTCCGCCCCGCCCCTTGACGTCACCGCTCCGTAGCCGCGGGCGGGGGCGACGGAGAGAGGTTTTCGGGGGGGAGTGCGCCCCCCAGTGGCGCGAGGGGGCCTCGCAGCCGGCGGCGTTCCCAGGATCTCCGCCCCGGGCTAGGGGAGACCCCAGGAAGTTATGTGGTGTAAGCTGCACTTCTCCCTTTTTTATCTCTCCCATTTACGAAAACCACCGTTACAGTCCAAATAACTGTGTTGCGGCCTAACGTTCCGAGGCTCCTGTCCCCGACCTTAACGGTCTTTTGCAAAAAGAAAATAAAAAGGAGGAATCGGGTGCTCAAAACGCAAAAATAATTCCCCCTTCCCCAGCTACCCGCCACCCTCCTCCCCCCAACACACATTTGCAATCGCCTTGGCAGCGCTGGCTGATGTCAGTATAAAACTGAGGGGGTCATGCTGCTTCTGAAGCGGTTACTGCGCTGGTGATGAGCACCGTATTTTAAAATAAAGTTCCGTTTTCTCTAAGCAAAATATCCTCGAAGACTCAAGACCTTCATCTGAACTTCCTCTCGCAGATCTCATACCTGAGTGGTGCTGTTTAAAGGGCAGGAGTCCATGTGACAGGTGGCTCGCGTGTGGAACTGGATTTACAGACAAAGTTATTTGGGGAAGATTGCCCCGCTTTCCTTTTCCTGCCGCTAAAAATTTTCATTTATATATTTTAATGAGCAGCTATCTTGAAAATTACATATGTATGTACTTAATCCACCACTAAGCTAAAACTCTGTAGCAAACACCCTATGTTCTCTACCTGCCTGATCTAAATTTTCACACCTTGGTTGCACTGTTTATTCCCTAGGATATTTGTT
>NW_006286980.1:1650199-1658800 GCF_000327345.1 Myotis davidii | reverse complement strand
TGTCAGGAGATGGAATCCCAGGAAGATGACAGGAGCTAAGGGTAGCATTTGAACCAGCGATGGATTACACAATAAATTGTGTTCTGGCAGTGGGGAGAGAGGCTTAAAACTCCCACACTGTCAAAATTCAATCCCAAAGTAATAAATAAAATCATAACAGCTACAAGAAATACGTTTGTTTATTTGTTTGTTTTAAGAAAACTGATCTCAGAATGGTTTCTCTCTTTTTTAATTTTAAGAATTTATTTAAGCAAAATCATTTGGAATCTGGGAAGGTTCATGAGAGGAACTTTGTAAACAAAAAAGCGAAGAAGGAAACCATAAGAGAAAGATTGGTAGGTCTGGCTATTTAAAAATTTAAATTTCATGAAAGTTAAAAAAAAACAAAAAACCCTAAACAATATGTAAAGTCAAGCTGACAAAAAAAGATAAAAATTAGCAAAGGACATAAATAGCAAATTTCACACACAAAGAAAGAAATATAAGTGGCTAATAAAAACATGAAAAAAAGTTCAAACTCACTAGTAAAAAAAATAAAATTAAGGAAATAAGCTGTAAATATTTTAAAAGAATGAGAACATTCAGTGCGGATGAAAGAGCTGAGACGTAGACATTCTACCATAGGGCTAGAAGGAGTGTAACTTGAAACAACTTTTTATAGCATAATCTGCATCAAAAATCTTTAAAATATTCATAGCTTTGTTATGATAATTCCACTTTTAGATTTAAGCCTATAAATATGTACCAAAAATTAGATGTTTAAAATTAGTGTACAAAACTATTGATTAAGATGTTATTTACAGCAGGAAAAAAAAACTCCAAAAACAACCTAAATGCCCAACAATAAGGAATTAATGAAATAACCTGTCATACATGCATATAATAAAATACGTGTAGCCCTTCAAAAATCATGTTTTAAAGGCAACTGATTGGGAAGTGTTTATGAAAAGACAAGTTACAAAGTAATAAATATATATAGCTAAAAGCCTTATTTGTTTTCCTTTAAGTGTGCATTCATGCTTACATTCATTAAAGAGAGGTTGAAAAATATGTCAAAATGTTAAAAATTGTAAAGGTGATTGGATTAAGAATTATTTTCTTTGCACATGTCTGTTCTTTGTAAAATTTTACTTTGAACACATATTGCTTTTGAATAAGAAAGTATTTTTGAGAAGATATGTACAGTTTTAAAAGTTTTCTTGTAAAAGCATTCAGGATAACAGCCCATTGTCCTGAGTATTACACCATATAGCTCTCCATATAGTATTTCATCACATAGCTCTGTCTATCTGTTTGGGTTCTCCTGCAACTAAACTCAAACTCTTCTATGCTGACCACACTGCAGTAACTGCAGTTCCCTGAACTAACCCTACTCTCTCTCCTCTATTCCTCTGCATTGCAGTGCCCCATGCCTGCAGAGGATAGCTGATGACAGATAGATATCAACAATAACAAGAGGGTCTCATTATCTTGGCTCTGAAATACTGTGACCGCTTGGGAGGATGATTGCTGGGGCCCCTTACTCAGTTCCAGTGGAGACCTGAGCCAATGGGCTCAGCAGCTTGGCAGATGAGTTTGTTATTTTATGAATTTAAAGGAAACTTGAAAACTGAGAAGATTCCCTAATCCAAGATATACTAGTAGATAACTAGAATCTTAAAATCTGCTTAAGGGCTAGAAAAGAGAGGAAGGAAGGAAGGAAGGAAGGAAGGAAGGAAGGAAGGAAGGAAGGAAGGGGAGGGAGGGAGGGAGGGAGGGAGGGAGGAGTGGGAATTCAAGACATCTTGGACAGAGATGACAGCAGGGATCCAGGGGTAAGGCAGGAAAAGACTGCTATGAAACTTGCCCATTTAGCCTATTCCACTCTATTCACTCTGTATTTTTAAACTCATGTTCTTCTTGTGGGTAGCAACTTACATTACTTTGTTTTTATTAAATTCAATGAATGTTTATTTCATAACTGTTAAATGGAAATCATTATGCTGGGCAGTTCATTCATTCAGCCTGTAAATATACTATTCGATGGTTTCTATGTGCCAGGCTCCAAGCTTGGTGCTAGTTTTTGGAAATATGGAAACAATTAAAATGTGTTACCTGCCCCCAAATATTTCATGGTGCTGAGTGAATCAGAGTAATGCATGACTTACGCCTCAGGACGCTAAGTGCAATAATAGATGTACTAGAAGGAACAATTGTGATAAAGATTGGGAGCAATTAACTAGAGTTTGAGGGAAAGTCTTATAAGGAAAGAGATATTTAAAATACAGTTTGAAAGTTGAGTGACCACTCAACAAAGGGACAAAATGGAGGTAAGGATGGAAGTGTGGGCATTTCATACAAGGAGGAGGGAATTATATGTATCTTATACAGTGTGCTCAGAAGTGTGAAACGGTAGAGCATAGTTAGGGATTGCAAGGAGTCTAAGGAAATACGCAAACACCAAGCATATACTTACTTTTGTATTTCAGCCAAAAGACAGTGGACCTGGAAAAGCAGTCAGAGATGGCTGGACATGAACCTGAGGTCTCTGCGGGGCTACTGAAAGCCTGCTAGGAAGATAATGAATGGCAGAACGAAAGCTGTGTCATAACATGAGTGGTCTGGAAATGGCTGCTCTATCCCAGGCACCTCAGTCCTTTTCAATCAGGTTACAAAACTCAGTATGCTCCTTTAGTGGGTTTTCTCATTCATCCCTCTATATCCAAGCAGTCATCAATCCACGTTAATTTTTCCTTCAAAAATAGCCTTTCTTGCCCGGCCGGCCTGGCTCAGTGGTTGAGCATCAACCTATGAACCTGGAGGTCACGGTTCGGTTCCCAGTCAGGGCACATGCCGGGGTTGTGGGCTCGATCCCAGTAGGGGACATGCAGGAGGCAGCTGATCAATGGTTCTCTCTCATCATTGATGTTTCTGTATCTCTCTCCCTCTCCCTTCCTCTTTGAAATCAATGAAGATATATTTTTTTTGAATAGCCCTTCTTCTCTTATCAGGGTCAACACCTACACATTCTTGGATAACTGCAAAACCCTCCTGGTGAGTCTAGCTTATCTGTGTTTGCAAACCTAGCACCCAACATACTTCCTGGCACATGGCAAGCAATCAATAAATAAGGTACACACACGCTCAACTGGGGATGGGAGGAAAACATCACCAACTACCTCAAATTACAGGTAAAACAAATTGGAGTTATCTCTCATTAATTCCAGTATGGGGGCAGGTACCTCACCAAAGGTTCTGAATAAGGTCCCAAAAGGGACCTAATATTATTAATACTAGTGGCCAAGGGCACAAATTTGTGCACCTTGAAAGGAACTGTGGGCCGTGAGGCTGTGGTAGGCACAGGGACAGGTCTCAGCCCATCCTCCATGCCCCCACCCGGCCCTTCCCTCTGCAGCCTCCAGTCCCCTGTCTGCCAGCAACCCCTCTCCCGCCGCTGCTCCCATGCACTGCTGGTGCGGAGCTATTGGGGTTGGCACCAGCAGCGGGTGCGAGTGGGGCCGGCACCATTAGCAGGTGTAAGCTGCGGCTGCTGCCCTGATTGCCCCTCAGGAGGAGGAGGAGGTGGAGAAGCCCCCAAGGGCAATCAGGGCTGGCAGCCACCACTCATACCCATTGATGGTGCCAAGCAATTGGGACTGGCCTGGGCACCGGCAGCAGGTGCCAGAGGGGCCAGTGCTGGCAGCAGGTGCGAGTGCCGGGCGGGACCAAGGTGCACAGGAGCAAAGAATCTTCAGTAACCACCAGAGGCTCACCCTGATGACAGCAACAGGCCACCTGCTCCACCATCCTGCCATGGCTGATGCCCACCATGTTCCACACACGCTCCCTGGTGGTCAGTGCATGTCAGAGTGACTGGTTGTTTGGTTGTTCCACCGATCGGTCTATTTGCATATTAGCCTTTTATTATATAGGATTATTTGGGAATAGGAGAGGAGGTGAAGCAGAAGTGGAGCTTCCCAGTTAGCTTCCTAGTTTGGGGTCCTAGTAGATCCAAAAAGCTAAATTCTCCATGGACAGTTTCCCTCATTTTCCCCCTATCCCAGGAGGATAATCGGAGATAGCCTGAGAAAGAAAGTGAGTCTGTTTCAAGTCCACAAACCAGTCAGTGGCTGATTCCAGGCAGTTTTCTTTCCCACTATCCCCAGGCTAACTTCCCTTAATACCAAGTTTATACTATCACTCGTCCCCCTTAAACTCCCAAAAGATCCCAACTCTAAGTCTAAATTGCACAGTTCATCTTTTAAGAAATTGAACCTGCCCTTCCTGTGCCTGTCGCTTATTTTCCAGGAACCTCTCTCTTCCGACTACACCCTGTAAACTTCCACTCTCCTCTCCACTAACCGTCACACTGATTTCCCTCAATCACACAAACAAGAGATGGGTATTAGTTGCTATACTCACATCTTACCCCCTAACTCCAAATGCTCTTCTCACTTCTGTGAATGGAGACCTTCCTTCTCTGTACTCTTCCAACACAGGCAATACAGCTCACTTTGTACTTAATTGTTTCAGTCAGTTTCCCCAGCACACACTCAGAATTAAAGCACACACCCAGTCTCCACTCGGATAAAGGCCTTTCTCAAAAACAATAGAGGAGGCACCTAACCCAGCCATTCCGGATATTCGGGTGATTTTTAATTTGTATTTGTTGAGGTCTAAGTCGGTATTGTGACTCCCAAGTATTCTTGAGTTGCTTGCTATGTATGTTTTGTGGTTCATCTAGAAAGCAAAAGCAACATAAAATAAATACTCAAGTAGATGTTTAAAAAGGAATACATGGATCAGGCTGGCATGGCTCAGTGGTTGAGCCTTGACCTATGAACCAGGGATTGTGGGCTCGTTCCCCAGTGGGAGGCAGCCGATCAATGATTCGTTCTCATCATTGATGTTTCTGTCTCTCTCCCCATCTCCTTTCCTCACTGAAATGAATATATCCTATCTAACAAAAGAGAAACACGGTAATTGGCATACGACCGCTACCCTTCCCATTGGCTAATCAGGGAGATATGCAAATTAACTGCCAGCCAAGATGGTGGCCGGCAGCCAGGCAGCTTGAAACTAACATGAGGCTTGCTTGCTTCAGTGACTGAGGAAACCAATGTTCCCCGCTTGCCTACCAGGCCACAACCGCCCCCACCACGGGCCCTGCTCTGTGCGTGACAGGGGGTGGCGCTGCAACATCCCCATCAACCCTCCCTTGAGTGTGACAGGGGGCGGGGCCCCAACCCCCCAATCGGCCCTACCCTGCGCGTGACTGGGGTGGCATCACAAACCCCCGATCCACTCTGCTCTGTGCATGACAGGGAGCAGCACTCCAACTCCCCAATCAGCCCTGCTCTGAGCCCGACCAGGGGCTGCACCTAGGGACTGGGCCTGCCCTCTGCCACCCGGGAGCAGGCCTACGCCAGCAGGTCGTCATCTCCCAAGGGGTCCCAGACTGCGAGAGGGCACAGGCCGGGTTAAGGGACCCACCTGCTCCCCCGAGTGCACAAATTTTTGTGCACCGGGCCTCTAGTATATATATAAAAGGAATACGTGGGAGGGTAGGGAAAATTAACGTTTAAAAACCGCAGAACCTAATCTCTGTAAAGTGTTTACTACCTAGAAGCCTGGAAAACAGTAGAGTATGTTAGCTCCCAAAGCCAGAGGGCCCCAGACAGCCCCCAAGTTATTGAAAATAGACGCAGCGGAGGCCTATCCCTGATGGAACTGGTCTAAGTGATGTGAGTAATAAGCCTCAGCCAAGTCCTACCTGTCAAGTTGTGCTCGACTCCACCCCTCCCGAGAACGCGGCCCTGTGATTGGCCACGATGCACCCTAGCGCTGCCCAATCGTGTACCAGCAGCCGCAGCCTTCTTCTCACTCAGAGAGAAACATGGCGGATCGGCTCACCCAGCTGCAGGACGCCGTGAACTCGGTGAGCAATTCCACTCGATTAGCCTCCGTCTTCCCGTTTTCTCGGTAAAGCGAGGAAGGAAAAGGGGCTCGAGACGCGACACCCGGGAGTGGAGGGCGGACCGAAGCGTGAGGGCGCGCCGCGGCCTCTTTCCGCGGGGAATCCGGGAGCGTCTCTGTGCCCGGCCTCTCAGACCTCCCGGTCTTGTCCCGTCCTCCGGGAACAGCTGTTTTGTTAGGGATGCTGATAGGATCTCTTCCTGTTTGGGAGGTGGGGAGAAGTGGCGGCCGCGCTTCCCCTCTAATCAGTTTTAACCCGCGGGGGAGAACCTGTGCTTTGGTGATTGGATCAGTGGCCGTTGGCCGAGTGTATCCTTTGCCAAAGCTTTCGTGTTGGCGCGGGAGTGATGGCGAGGTGAGAAGTTTTGTTTCCTCTCAGTTGGCACCTATAAAGACCAAGGATCTCGCCCCATGCCTTGGCCACTCCCCAGCATAAAACAGATTGGGGGGAAAGTGACAGCTCAGTGGTAGTGAGTTTTCTAATCCTCGTATATTTCCATTCATTTAAGTCTTGTTTAGTTTCTCCCCAAGAGCCTACCTCCTATTGAAGGGCGTGTCTTATCTTGTAAGTAGCCCCCGTCCCCCCTACTTTCCTCCTTCGGATGATTGTTCTTGATACGCCCACGTGGAACATATCTGCAAACCATAGGATTCATGTACTTATTACCATTAATAAATAGTTTCCTATTGATAGTTATATTTCTCATTGTCATTCTGTTTATACTTTGATGTCCCGGGTAAGATGCCTTTGAAAAGAGAGAGAATATGTTGATTGGAAAATCTAAGTACCTGGCCCCTGGCCAGTGTTTTCACACAGGCTGCTACAAAGTTTTGTTGCATGTTTTTGTACACTTGAGGAGTGCATCTGCTTGTGAGAAACTGATCTACCCCGTGTGTGTATAAAAGACGGCCTTTCAAGGCCGAGAGGACCAGCCCCTAAATGTTGATGAATTCACCGAGATAAATTCTACCTAGTGGTGACTTTCCTGGGTTGCCAGACAGCCTCCCTCAGGAAGATACTCCTTTGAGGTTTTACAAAATCCAGTCGGAGTGATGCTGTTGGATAGAAATGATATTTAGGGAAATGTTCCATATTCATACCTGTCTTGTAGCCAGAAGGAGAGTGAAAACAAAGTTAATATGGCCTTAACGCCAGGGTTGGCATGCTGGTCATTGGATTTTGGAGGGAAACCTCTAGGTTTACTAGTATTGAGTGCCTACAGTATATATAAGCACATGTCATGTTTACAGAGAGATGCTTACAGAGTTTACAGTCTGATTAGAAAGATGTCATATACTCAAGGGACAGCCTATATAATAAAGAGGCAATATGCAAATTGACCATCACACCCTCGCACAAGATGGCCGCCCCCATGTGGTCACAAGATGGTTGGCAGGGGAGGGCAGTTGGGGGTGACTGGGCCAGGTGGGAGCAGTTAGGTGTCAATCATGCCGAGGGCAGTTGGGGGCGACCAGGGCAGTTAGGGGCAACCAGGCGGCAGGGTAAGGCAGTTGGGGGCAACCAGGCTGGCAGGGGAGGGCAGTAGGGGGTGACTGGGCCGGCAGGGGAGGGCAGTTGGGGGCAACCAGGGCAGTTGGGGGTGACTGGACTGGCAGGGTAGGGCAGTTGGGGGTGACCAGGCTGGCAGGGGAGGGCAGTTCGGGCAATCGGGCCGACAGGGGAGCAGTTAGGCGTCGATCAGCCTGGCAGGGGAGTGGTTAGGGCAGTGATGGCAAACCTATTGAGCTCAGCGTGTCAGCATTTTGAAAAACCCTAATTTAACTCTGGTGCCGTGTCACATATAGAATTTTTTTGATATTTGCAACCATAGTAAAACAGACTTATATTTTTGATATTTATTTTATATATTTAAAGGCCATTTAACAAAGAAAAATCAACCAAAAAAAATGAGTTTGCGTGTCACCTCTGACACGCGTGTCATAGGTTCGCCATCACTGCATCACCGGGTTAGGGGGTGATCAGGCAGGCAGGCAGGTGAATGGTTGGGAGCCAGCAGTCCTGGATTGTGAGAAGGATGTCCGAATGCCGGTTTAGGCCCAATCCCATAGGCAGTTGAACATCCCCCGAGGGGTCCCAGATTGGAGAGGATGCAGGCTGGGCTGAGGGGGGACCCCCCGCCTCAGTGCATGAATTTTGTGCACCAGACCTCTAGTTTTAAATAATATAAAAGCAGTATGTGGTTAGAGAGGTATAATTGAATCAAGTGTTTTAGCTGTAAGTGCTGTAGTAAATTGGAATATAGAGTAAATTCCCTAAAATAGAGGGAATCTTCTTAGCATTTATCTGAATTAAAGTATTTTTAATGAGTTTTATGTTTATATAATTTTATAAAAATGTTAACATTTCTAAAATTCATTCATAATTCCACCAAGATAACATTTGTTTTACACTCTAAGAACTCTGTAAGGGCAGAAACTGTCTAGTTCTCTGTATCTCTGTAATGTTTATACATATACAGTACATGTCAAAAAATTGATTTGTGATAATATTTGTTGAGTAAATAGATCTTGAGAGCTTTTGAAGCACAGAGCAGATAGCCACTGTGTTGAATATTTTTTATGTTTTCTCTGTTCCTCATAACAATACTGTAATGTAAGAATGTTCCCAATTTAAAAATTTTTAAA
>NW_006286980.1:1637605-1649769 GCF_000327345.1 Myotis davidii | reverse complement strand
TTCAAATAATGGCAGAGAAATTTAGTGGAAATGCTTATTCACAGATTGAAAATAAGGAATTGAGATTTGAGAGGTCAGGACCATTATTAATAGAAGTTGGTGGGGAGGCAGGGAGTTTGGAGCTGGTAAAGAATTAGTATTCTAGATCTTCAAAACTGCTTATGGAATAGTTTTAGAGCACCAGGAGATTGAAAACTCGAGTAATGAAGGAAAACATTTCTAAATATTTAGGTACTGTCTTTTCCCCACTATTTCTTTAGACTTGTAACTACGCTGATCTCAAAAAAAGGATCAATACTTGTACATGAGTTGCACATACTATTTTATTTACCTTGGAGCTATACTTTGATATTTGCCAGTCAAATTTGCTTTTTTCCACTCCTACCCCAAAAAAGTCGTTACTTGTGCTTGCAACAAGTATTGGCATGTATTTCTCTTATTGTTTTATTACCTTGGGAAGAAAAGAAAAATTATTTTGTATTTCTTTTTAACTGTTTCAAGTAGATTGCTACCAAACATAATTTCTTTGAATGGTCAGAACATTTAATCGCTGTTAATAACTGGCTAATTTTTATCCAAAATTACTTTTTTCTGTTTTATTCCCTTGCTTGGAGGTCATTATTATAGAAACATTGTTGTTGAATTACCAATAAAATCCTTTCTAACTTTGACATGTTTCCTTTGGCTTCAAGCTTGCAGATCAGTTTTGTAATGCCATTGGAGTGTTGCAGCAGTGTGGTCCTCCTGCCTCTTTTAGTAATATTCAGACAGCAATTAACAAAGATCAGCCAGCGAATCCTACAGAAGGTAAGTCGTCTTCTTGGCTTCTCTTAGTTTGATTCTCATATTACTTGTAATCCTTTAAAATTAGATTTATTGAGAAATGTGGCTTATTTGTAGCTTTCAAAAATATTGTTGTGTGAGAATATTGTAAGCTTTGTCATAAAGGAAATTAGTTTGTTATAATCAATTTGACATAACATGTCATAGTTCTGTTTATGTCAAGTAACAGATTGTTATTCCTGTAGAGGAAAAATTGTAGGAAGTGAACTGAATTTTACTTCTGGGATTTTTTTTTTGTTAGAAATCACTTTATTTTTGTTGTTTGTATTTTTGTTAATCCTCACCTGAGGAATTTAGAGAGAGTAGAAGGGAGGGGGAGAGACACATCAATTGGTTTGCTCCTGCACGCACCCTAACCAGAGCCGGGATCATGTTTGCAACCAAGGTACATGCCCTTGACTGGAATTGAACCCTGAACCTTTCAGTCTGGGGGGGCCAGTGCTCCAAGCATTGAGCCAAACTGGCAAGGGCACTTCTGGGATCTTAATAAAGAAGGCATCCCACTTATAGATTTTTTTATTCAAGTGACCACCATATTGCCCTAAGAAGGGATCTATGTTATGGTTAATTCCCAATTTGAGTTAATATTAAAGGGTAATTCTTAAACATGTATTAGGTTTGGTGTGTTAAAATTACACATTAATCATTAGAAGTCTAGTATAGAAAAGTTATATATTAAGTTTTCTGGTTTCATTAACTTAATGTTTAGTTTCTGTTTCTGAAAACTTAAGTTTCTCTAATACCCTAAATTAGTAGTGTCTTTTTCTAGAATATGCACAGCTTTTTGCTGCACTGATTGCACGAACAGCAAAAGACATTGATGTTTTGATAGATTCCTTGCCAAGTGAAGAATCTACAGCTGCTTTACAGGTAAAAATCTCTTTTCCTTTGAGTACTTTGCTAATAGGGAATTTTGAATTAAAGGAGATAGATTTAATACTGTTTGTTGTAATATTTAAAGTTTAAGATTGAATTTTAAAGTGGGAGTTTCATTCATTGTGGATTAGTGTAGAATGTTAAAGACTGCACTGAATAGCCTATGTAATAAAAGCCCAATATGCAAATTGACCGAATGGGAGAACGACCGGTCGCTATGATGCACACTGACCACCAGGGGGAAGATGCTCAACGCAGGAGCAGCCCCCAGCCCTCAGGCCCCAGGCCAGCCAAGGTGGGTGCCAACAGGGGCCCCCTGGTCGCCCCGCAGAGGGAGGCAACCAGCGGCAGGTGGCAGGGCCGGCAAGCAGGTGGCGCTAGGCTGGCTAAGGTTGGTGCCAGCGGAGGCCCCTACAATCGCCCCGCTGGTTGCCCCACAGATCAGCCCTGATCACTGGCCAGGCCTAGGGACCCTACCCATGCACGAATTTCGTGCACTGGGCCTCTGTTGTATAGTTTTCCAATTCTGAGTTATAAGGACTCTTCTTATTTTTCTCAGTTTGGCTCTTTACCTAGCAAAGAATGAGAGGAGGATGGCATTCTGGATGTGGAGTAGAATAGTAGTGTCCAAAAGCAGTGTGGAAGGAGTCATATATAGACATCCAGAGATCTCTAATTAAAATTTATTGTTTTAAATAATTCACACAAGGGCAACTTTTTTTAAAAAATACATTTTTATTGATTTCAGAGAGGAAGGGAGAGGGAGATAGAAACATCAATGATGAGAGAGAATCACTGATTGGCTGCCTCCTGCTCCCCCTTCCCCCTCCACTGGGAATTGAGCCTGCAACACAGGCATGTGCCTTTGACCAGAATCGAACCTGGGACGTCTCAGGCCGACGCTCTATCCACTGAGCCAAACCGGCTAGGGCAGGGAAACTTTTAATAGTTCCCCGATTTTAGAATTTTTGCCACTGAAAGCTCCCTCACGATGCCTGCACAGTCATTCAGATTTAAAAGTAAATACTTGCGCAGTTTCTTTCTTTCTCAGCTCTTATTAATCTCCAAATTTTTCATTTCTCAAAAGATTTTTAAATTTGTGTCTTATAAAGGCTGCAAGCTTGTATAAGCTAGAAGAAGAAAACCACGAGGCTGCTACATGTCTGGAGGATGTTGTTTACCGAGGGGACATGCTTCTAGAAAAGATACAAAGTGCACTTGCTGACATTGCACAGTCACAGCTGAAGACAAGAAGTGGTACCCACAGCCAGTCTCTTCCAGACTCATAGTGCCCGTACATAGCATGTGGCTGAGAAAAGAACTGTTTCAATGCCATTAAGAATTCTGTATCAGATTTAGATGTAAGCCTTGCCAACAGTTATAGAAACATTAAGCACTATAACATGTTATCTTTTCCACTATTTTTAATAGTCTTCTATTTTCACTCTTGATAAATTAGCTTGTAAAATTGTGATTGAATCAGCTTTAAACCGTCATTATATCATTTTTTATTATCTGAATGAAATTGAGGCAGCTATTGCATTAATGATTATAATTTAATTAACTGTACTATAAAATTCTGTTGTGACATAATGTCTATCTTTATTTTTATCATTCTACAGTCTTTTTACAAATAAAAACATCCCTCAAGCCAGAGGAGAGGTGGTAAGTGCAGAACACGAGACATTTCAATTTAGGTTGGTGTCCTTCTGCCCCTTTAGAGGTCACATTGTAGAAATTTGGAGCTTGAGCTAGGAACGTTTGAAACCCTGTAGCTTTTAAGAAACACAGAATTAGTGTCGCTGAACAAGAGATTAGGTCACTTTTATGGAAACTTTCCTCTTTTTCCACAACCTCATACCCACTCTAGAAGATCGTACTTGTTTCTCTATGGAATTCTCATGCTATTGTGAAAATTTTTCTTCATTTTGAACTACTTTTTTCCTATAACTTTTCAACTTCTTTTCATTCTTCCTCTTAATTTCAGCAGTGAAGTATGTTTCCTGAGTCATCGATTAATTTCTGTTCTTTTTATTTATCTGAAGGTTCTGTCTTCTGGTCTTGGTAAATTCTCAACCTTTATTGCTGCATTGTAATCTAACCAGAACATACTTCCACTCCATCAGTTACTTCAATATGACTTTCTCTATTGTACTTTAGTTTGTTATTGCTAACATTTGTGTCAGCATTATCAAGTATGATTACTCATCCAGCTCTTGGATATCCTTGAATCTACTGATTCTCTCCATAGAAAGCTGGAGGTAAAATTTAATTGCTTCTGTCTCCCAAGGCTGCATTTTTTAGGATGTCCTGAGCTACATTTCCTGTAATTCGTTACTTATCCAGAGTTTAAGGACGAGCAAGAACAATAGTCAGAGATTCTCTGTTATTCCCATCATAATCAAGCTCTGCCACAGTTCTTGAAAAATGCGGCTTAAAGGAACTTTTAACTCCTTTAATGTAATTTATAGAATCATTAACTTTTAAAATTATGTTAAATGTTATCTATACTAATCGATATTTAAAATGAATGGCTTCTTCTCTCTGACATCACTTAGAATGCATTTTATTTTTAAACACTGGCATGAGGTTTCTCGATGATAAAGAACCACAAAAGAAAGTAATCTTCAAAATACCGAACCCTATTCAATACAATTAGCCCCAAGAGACAGTAGGAAAAGTTGTACCCTAAAGCTGGTAGGTTGACTACTGTTAAAATATTACCCCTACCTGAAAGAAACTTTATATTTGATATTGTCCCCCCAGTTTCAGGTATTATAGAACAAAACCCATAAAGGTTATATACAACAGCTTCTTGTGTCCATAGTTTTGTAGACATGTTTATTGGATCAGGAGATTCTCAAAGCTAAAATAGATGCATAGGCAATGATGATCTTGCTGCCTTAGGAAACAGCTTTGGGCAGACCAAAAACTGAATGTTCTTATCTTTCATCCCTGATCTGTCTCTCCCTTCCCTTTACCCAGATCTAAATTGTTTTAAGAATTGGTAGACAGGCTGGGTAGCTCGGTTGGTTGGAACGTTGTCCCATACACCAAAAGTTTGGGGGTTTGATTCCTAGTCAGGGCACATACCTCAGTTGTGGGTTCGATCCCCAGTTGGGGTGTGTATGAGAGTCAACCGATAGATGTTTCTCTTAATGTTTTTCTCCCTCTTTTTTTCTCTAAAATCAGTAGAAAAGCCTGGCCAGTGTGGCTCAGTGGTTGAGTCTTGACCTATACACCAGGAGGTCACAGGTTTGATTTCCAATCAAGGGCATGTGCCTGGGGTTGTGGCTAGATCCCCAGTGGGGGGGGTGCAGGAGGTAGTCAATCAATGTTGATGTTCTTTTCTCATCAATGTATCTATCTCTATCAATAAAAACATATTTAGCCCCAGCCGGTATGACTCAGTGGATAGAGCGTTGGCCTGCGGACTGAAGAGTCCCAGGTTCGATTCCCATCAGGGGCAAGTGTCCAGGTTGTGGGCTCAATTCCCACTGGGGTTTCCCTCTCCCTCTCCCTTCCTCTCTGAAATCAATAAAAATATATTTTTTAAAAAAAACATTTAAAAGTAAAAGCAGTAGGAAATATCTTCTGGTGAGGATTAAAAAAAAAGAAATAATAGACATTTGGTCTTGCCCAAAAGGTCCACAGAGACATGTGACCCAGGCCAACAGTCCCTTGATGTTTGGTATCATTCAGAACATCCATGAGCATATTTGGTCTGTTCTGAATGATCCTTGATATTTGGGCCTGTCCAAAACATCCATGCTTAGAAAAGTTCCCTGGGTTTAAATAGCCCATAACAGTTATTTGTACTTTTGGTTTACTGGATTAATATATTAAAAATACCATTGATCCAATATTGTGTGGTGTCTGCTTTGCCAATAATAGCTTTTCTTGCTTCAGAAGCTAGTAATGGCACATGGCATTAGGTAGATGGATTGGCGTGGACCAAATATCACCATGGACAGTTTGGACATCACCATATGTCGAAGAACTTTTGGCATAGACCAGATGTCTGTGGACCTTTGGACAGGACCAAATGTTCTACAAGGGTTTGAAGGAGGGAAATCTTAGAGGTGGGGCCATCGTCTCTGTCTTCCCAAAGGTCCACAGACCCTGTGCCTTGTTGGAACTTTGTGGAGCCCTCAGGGAAACCAGGGGTGCAAACTTTTATGGCTTTGTTGGATGTAGGTACCTAAGTTACTATTATACTTGGTCCAGTGGGGAGAAGGGGCACCTGAGTTGAACTCGAGATCTGGGCAAAGTGACGAGGGAGGGAGGGAGATGAATATAACATTTTGGCCAGGCCCTTGAGGCTTTTCTGATGCACTGTGGCCATGGCTTCTACTGTGACTATATTATTGGGATAGGCATCCTGTACAATTGTAATTCTCCCCCACACAAATGATATTCTCACTCAGGACGTAATGTTGAGAGGTAGTAGTGTGACGTAAAACAGTCCCCTACCCATCTCCCTGTCCATTGCCTATGGGGTGCCTGGCCACTGACAACTTACTTGAACCCTGTGTTCCTGGAAAACTAAGACAGTTAAACCCTCCAACCTACTGTATGGCAAACAACTACTTTTCCCTCTGTGACTGAAATATCTGTGCATTACCCCTTAGTTTACAGACCCAGACCCTACAATTCCCACTCTTGGTCTCATAAATAATTTATCTGTTCCACAGACCAGTTTGGATAAAATGTCCTCTAACTTGACCAAACTTTAGGCTTCTTCCCCATAGACCCTTGTACTGGAATGTGGAATAGTTCCCCCTTAATGATCCCTCCTGAAAATTGACCACAAATAAAAAGACATTCCCTGATCAGTTGTCCCATTAGGTCATCTGCTCATCTTCACACCCAGATTTTTCTAGCCTTGTTTACTTCTTCCTATTTAAAAATATCCCACCCTGGCTGGTATGGTTCCACTGGTGAGAGCGTTGTGTTGTCACCAAAGGGTCACAGGGTTGGTTCCCAGTTGGGGAGCTTATGGGAGACAACCAACTGATGTTTCTCTCTCTTGGTAATATTCTCCCTCTCCCTCCCTCTCTCTCTGGAGTTCATGAAAAACATATCCTCGGGTAAGGATTTTAAAAAAGTCTCTTTCCACCTCATCTTTGAAATTTGAGATGCTTGCAAATCTTATGATCAGAGCACTCTTTCTATTGCTATAGTCTTCCTGCCCCTATTTCAATAGTTCCTTTCTCCCTATTGCAGTAGTTTCTCTAATAGTCTTCTCATACCTACATCTGGATTTGCTTTCACTTGATACTTTCCTCACTTGTATAGGAAAAAAATCCCATGACACATCACATAGCCACAGGGCTAAGGCTGGACCAAAGAGGGCAGAGGAATTTACTTGAAGTAATAGGAAATCGATCTCTGATTCAGAACATCTTGTGTGCACATCCAGGATAAAATTAATAAAGGTGAATATTACAAACCCAACACTTTAGAAACAATTCAGGGATAAAAGGGAAATCATAATGGGTATAATTCAGAACTTAATGAAAACAAACTATATAGAAACTGGCATTGCGCTAACAGCATAGCAGACAATGCAAGTATTTTCTTGTTTATATTAGAAAAAATGAAGCTGAAAATTTAAAGTTTCAACTGAAAGAAAGAAGGAAGGAAGGAAATAATAAAGCTAACAGAAGAAATTAAGAAGAAAACCTTACTGTGAGAGAATTAGGAAAGCCCGAAGTTGGGGATTCAAAATGAGTCATAAAATTGACCACTTAGACAAGCTTGATCAAGCATAAAAGAAAGATGGCATAAATAAACAATATGAAGAATTAAAATGTAATGTGCATTGATTTTAAAATAAACTTCTTGCCAATATTTGAAAATTTTGGTCAAAAGGATATAGGTATTTCTAGAAAGAGCAAATAGGATCAAGAATATATGTAAATCGTGATCCTTCTTTCACCTTTAAGGAAATCCAATCAATAGTGAAAATTCTTTTCCCCAAATAAAGTGCCAAACCTAGATCAGTTTAGTAGTTTTACTAAACTTTCAGAAAAAATTCCAATTTTACACAAAATAGATAAAACTCATTATCAAAATCTGACAGTACAAAAATAAAGATGACAATTTCACTCATGAACATGCAAATATTATTAGCAAGTTATAGCCATTTTATGGAAAGAAGAGTCAATATTTTAAAATGTGTCAATTTTCCTCAATAGGTGCATAGATTTAACATAATTTTAACTAAGTTTCCAAATAGGATTTCTTTTTAAAAAAAATATATATTTTATTGACTTTTTACAGAGAGGAAGGGAGAGGGACAGAGAGTTAGAAACATCGATGAGAGAGAAACATCGTTCAGCTGCCTCCTGCACACTCCCTACTGGGCATGTGCCCGCAACCAAGGTACATGCCCTTGACCAGAATCAAACCTGGGACCCTTCAGTCCGCAGGCCAACACTCTATCCACTGAGCCAAACTGGTTAGGGCCCAAATGGGATTTCTGTGGAAATTGGCAAGTTATTTCTAAAATTTATACAGAAGTACTAAGTTTCGATAGAAACCAAGATACTCCTGAGGAAAGATAGAATGATAGAGCTTGCCTTTAATAGTAATTAAGATAGCACATATCAGCACAGGAATAAACAAATAGACCAATGGAAGAGAATAGAGATCTAACAGAAATTGTAGAGATAGAAAAACTTGATTTGTGACAGATGCTGTTGCAAATCATTGAGGATGGACTAGAATAGAATTGGTGCTGGGCAATTGGTTATTGGTTATATACATGCCATTATTAAAATCAACGCCTGTGGAGTTTCTTTTGGGGGCGGGGTAATAAAAATATAAAAATGTTCTGGAATTAGATGGGGGTGAACAACTGTGAATATACTAAAACACTGAATTGTGTACTTTAAAAGGATGAATTTTATGGTATGTGAATTGTATCTCAATAAAGCCATTACACACACACACACACACACACACACACACACACACACAAAATCCATGCTGGGTAGATTAAAAACTTATATGTAAACGGCAAATGTAAAAAATGTTTTTGAAGACAGGAAAATATGACTTTGGGGTAGGAAAATATTTTTTAATTTTATGTATTTTTAAAATCTATTGGGGTGACACTTGTTAAAATTATACAGGTTGCAGGTGCACAATTCCACAACATATCATATGTACTCTGTATTGAGTGTTCACTATTCCAAGTCAAGTCTCTGTCCATTAAATAGATGCAAAAAGTTCACATCATAAAGGAAAATGTTACAATAAACAATATGTGTTAGAGATGGTTTCAAACTTTTACACATACTAATTTAGAAAAAGTTAATAGACTCAACTGCATTAAAATTTAGCCCTGGCTGGTTTGCTCAGTGGATAGAGCAGCAACCTGCAGACTGAAGGATCCGGGGTTTGATTCTGGTGAAGGGCACATGCTTTGATTGCAGGCTTGATCCCCAGTAGGGGGCGTGCAGAAGGCCACCAATCAATGATTCTCTCTCATTGATGTTTCTTTCCAGCTTCCTTCCTCTCTGAAATCAGTAAAAATATATACTTTAAAATTTTTAAAGTACTCCAAAAGAGTGGAAATGCAAGCTCAACCTGGGAGCAGGCATTTGCGATACTTGCAATTGGACAAAGGGTTACTGTCTGGAAATGTAAAACCCTCCAATGAATCAATAAGGAAAAGACAATCCATTAGAAAAATCCCATGAGTGGGGGTGTTGGGTGGCTGGGGGAGGGCAGAGGGATTGATCAAAAAAAAAAAAACACTCATGGACAACAGTGAGGTGATTGTGGTGGAGAGGGGGGCAGGTGGGTGGAGGTGAAGGGTATAGTGGGGATAAGTGGTAATGGATGGGGACTTGACTTTGGAGTGGTGAACACACAATACAGTGTACAGTGTTGTGGGATTGTGCACCTGAAAACTATTTAACCAGTGGTACCCTAATAAATTCAATAAAAAGGAAAAGCAATAATGCAATTTAAAAAATAAAAGAAAAATCACAAAATACTTAATCATTCCACAGTAGAGGAATTGCCAATAAAGATGCAAAAATGCTCAACCTCTTTGGTAATCAGGAATATTTGACTGGCCTTCTACATCTTTAGGAAGGCTCTCTTTTCAAGACAGGAGGACAAAGCATACTTAAAAAAAACATATTAACATGCTAGCTTGATACATTTTATACATTTGGCTATGTGGTCCCTGGACTTCTATATATTCTCCACCAGGGCTGCATATGGGGCAGGCCAATACATACATGTTTGTATAACTTAGAGAAAAGCAGGGAGATTCCATAGACAAATTTCAGGGTAGTGATTTCCTCTGATGGGGAGAAAGGAATGCCATCAGGGAAGAGCACCGAGGGCCTTTTGAGGTAGTATAATAATATTCTTTTTCTTGAACTGGGAGGTATACATTTAATAAAACTTAATATTCAATGCAAACTATGTTTAAAATCACGGTTGCTATAAGGCATAAGGCAGCACATTTGTAAGCAGCGTCAGATATTGTTTTATCTGTTTGAATTTAGCAGAACTGGCTTGCTAGTACCCATTGTAGATATTGCTGGGAGATCTTCCTCCACAGGACTAACCCGCACTCTCCCTTGTATTCCTTCTGAACAGTTCAACAGTAACTAGAACTTCAAAGATGATCTGCTCGCTGCTGTGCCCCTGCTCCTCATCCTTGCCCCTGCTTCTTTAGGGTTATCTTTCCCCGCCTGGTTGCCCAAGGAAGGCCTCAGATAGTGGTGGGAAAACTCCCTAAAGGCACTGATGCTGCCAGTTGTGGCTTCTGAGACCAAACAGATATCTGTGTTTTACCACAAGAGGGCAGTTTGACCCTGAACTTTAGTTCTATTTAGGAAGTGGTTGGCCCTGCCTAACCGGTTTGGCTCAGTGAATAGAGCATAGGCCTGCAGACTGAAGGGTCCCAGGTTTGATTCAGGCCAAGGGCATGTACCTTGGTTTCGGGCACATCCCCAGTTAGGGGGTGTGCAGGAGGCAGCTGATTGATGTTTCTCTCTCATCGATGTTTCTAACTATCCCTCTCCCTTCCTCTCTGTAAATATATATATATATTTATGTATATATATATATTTAAAAAGAAGAATTGGTTGTGTGCTCGCTTTGGCAGCACATATACTAAAATTAGAACGATACAGAGAAGATTAGCATGGCCCCTGCACAAGGATAACATGGAAATTTGTGAAGTGTTCCATATTTTTAAAATAAAATAAAAAAGAAGTAGTTGGATAGGATGTTTTGTGACTCCAAGGGTACCGGGGATTAGCTAGCTTGGTAACAGCAGCCAGGAGTTAAGTTTCCCCTGGAGTCCACTTCCAGCCAGTATTATGATTCTGATTTGAACTAGTGTCGTCCTGGGGCCAATAACTTGAGTCTGATGATCAAATGTTTATTTTCGTCTGAAAACAAAAGCACAGTGACACAACTCCATTGGTATAAGACGCTTAGGTTCATCATAGAGAAGTTAAGTGCTGGGTGAGCCACAAGGCAGTGAGTGCTTTCTCTGGATGGTAAGTTATCTTTTATGTGCACATTCGTACATGTCTGTGTGCGTGTGCTGGATAGGCCACACAACAGAACTCTGCTACTTCCTAGCTGGAGGGCAGCCAGTATGGACAGGCAGTGTAGTCAGTGATGAATAGTGTAGGCATATAGTACCCTGCCTGAGGACTACCCCTAATTAATTTGTATGGTTATTTAGATTGTTTTAAATATTTGACCAACACAAATGAAACTACTATGAACATTTATGTACAAGGGTTTATTTGAACATATACTTTTATTTCTCTTGAGTAACTAGGAGTAGAATGGCTGGGTCATATGATAGGTGTATATTTAACTTTTTAAAGAATCTGCAAAACTGTTCTCTAAGAGATTGTATGGAAATAAGACACAAAATAAAACAAACACGTTTGTCATTTTAAGGGGAAGGGAACACTTAACAATGACTGAGAAAATATGTATTTTGAAAGAAACACCTCTAATGTAAGGCATTTTGACAATAGATTTTTGGACATATTTCCATCCTTATGGGATTTTGTTGCCAAAAATTATATGTGTCAGCTTTAAAAATCTTTCATCAAAACACTTATTATATTTCTAAAAACTATCTGTCCTATTTTTAAATCTTCTGAAAAGTTACTTTTGAACCCATTTGTTTAAAATATGAAAATGCAAAAACTTTGCAAGAACAATTGTTGACATTTGAGAAAATGGATATTTGCTACTTAAATTTTTTAAAAAAATAATTGGTGGATGTGCTGAAAAATTAGCACTCTGATTTTGTATGATGCTAACTCTTCAATTAATTCCATAATTCTTTATTTTTTTTGAAAAGCACTTGTGGGCATTTGATGAACTTCCCTCTGTGTGGCTTCAAGCTACCAGGACACAGGCCTCCCAACAGCCTTAACCTTCTC
>NW_006286980.1:1635602-1637573 GCF_000327345.1 Myotis davidii | reverse complement strand
TGAAGAATTGGCCTTCATGATGCAGACTGCTTGGGAGTTCTCCCTTCCCCAGAGCTTTGTAGTAGCCCCATTGCACCATGTCAATGATAGGAGCAGCACCAGTCCTGTTTTTGGGTTTGGGTTTTGGCAGCATTTACCTGTGTCTGCTCCCTGACCAAGGTCCACAGTTTATCAAGGTTGACAGTTGGGCAGAAGCTCTGGTTCCTCTTGAAGACATAATCCTCATACCAGCATTCCCAAAGGAACCTGGGTGAGATTGGTCGAAGTTGATTGTGTGATGATGTGTGTGTGCCACCAGCATTGCCTCCGCCTCCCAGTGCTCATTGTGCTGCTGATGCAGCGGTGGCTGTGGCTCATGGGCCCCAAAGTTTCCGGGTCTTCCTCAGTCTGGATGGCACGTTGGCGGCCAAGACGAAAGAGCTAATTTTTTGCAGGATTTTCTTCTTTAGATGTGAGAACCATTAATACCAAATATTGAAATAAATTAAACTTGTAACCAGAACTTCATATCACTTTATTCCATGGTACCAAACCAAATTTTATAAAAACAAACATACTCAGTTATATTTCTGTCACTAACATCCTTTTTTCTGTGAAGGCAAAGAAATGTTTTATTGATAGTAAAATAAAATATTATATTTAAGAATATTGTTTAATTTGATCTCATCTTTTCAAAATGCCTATCTTTGTAGGCATGACTTATAGTGTGTCAAATATATAGCACTACGCATGTAGTTTATAAAGAAATAAATATATGGCCGAAATCGGTTTGGCTCAGTGGATAGAGCGTCGGTCTGTGGACTGAAAGGTCCCAGATTCGATTCTGGTCAAGGGCATGTACCTGGATTGCAGGCACATCCCCAGTGGGAAATGTGCAGGAGGCAGCTGATCGATGTTTCTCTCTCATCGATGTTTCTAACTCTCTATCGCTCTCCCTTCCTCTCTGTAAAAAATCAATAAAATATATTTTTAAAAAAAGGAAATAAATATATACATACCAGGGATATCACCTCAACATTTGTTTGGATGGAGTATCTAATGAAAAAGTTTGAGGATCATGGGCCTACATGATGAGAAAGCAACCCATATACTGTATTTAATTAAATACCAGGTTATCTCAATGGCAACATTTACTCAAAATATTATTTACCTACTATCAAAGAAAAAAAACAACAACAACTAGAAAGTGGTACATGTTAATCCAGGAATTAATGTACTATAGAAATCAATTCTTAGTGGACCCCTGCGCCTGTGCCATCAAAACCCTTTTTCTAATACAGCTAAGACATTACTTACCCTTTTCACTGTGTTGGCATTTGTACTGATGAGGCAAAAGCAATGTTGGGGAAACTGCTGGATCCTTAGCATAAATCAAGGCACTGCATTCAAGCTAGTCATCACACACTTTACTGTCATACATGCACAGGAACAAATAAAAACAAACAATTTTATTTAAGGATTCCCTTGATGAAGCAGTAAAAATTAATTTTATTAAATCCTGACCCTTGTATACATCTTTTTATTATTCTACTAGAGGTCTAGTACATGGATTCGTGTACCAGCGGGGTCTCTCAGCCTGGCCTGCGCCCTCTCACAATCTGGGACCCCTTGGGGGATATTGGACTGCTGATTTTGGCCTGATCCCCGCAGGCAAGGCCAAGGAACCCCATCGGTGCATGAATCCGTGCACTGGGCCTCTAGTATACATATAAGAACCTTGGTTAATTTCTTCCCGTCCTCCCCCGTCTCCCTTCCCTCTGAGATTCTTCAGTCTGTTCCATGCCTGTGTGTTGAGCATTTGCCCCCTGGTGGTCATTGCGTGTCATAGCTACTGATTGAATGGTTGCTTAGGCTTTTATATTTATAGACTAGTAGCCCGGTGCACGAAATTTGTGCACATTAAAAGGGAATTAATTGCCCTATCCGATTTGGCTCAGTGGACAGAGCATCGGCCTGCGGGCTCAAAGGGCC
>NW_006286980.1:1613730-1634482 GCF_000327345.1 Myotis davidii | reverse complement strand
AGAAACCTCACCCTCCAGGAAACAGCTGGGGGAGGGCACAGCCGTTTCCAAGACGACCCATGCAGGACTGACTTCCTTCCGGTTGGTCTCGGTTCTGGCCATGATGTTACACCCAGGGTTTTTATATAAGTAGATATGACTTCTGCTACATATCCATGTACAATGGCTCTGTCAAGGAAAAAGAACTTAGACAATTTTTTGAGTTGTGAGGTGAACTAGCAGCTTTTTTCAGGGAATATCATTTACTAAAACTGAGAGATAGACTAGTTATTCATACTTAGGTATATTAAGAGATATTGTCCCAAAGTGAACCAAGAAATCCTGTCACTTCAAGGAATACAAATGATAATATTTGTTGCCAATGACATAAAATTTGGTGTCAAGTAAAAATTATAATTTTGGAAAACTTGTACCTTTCACATGAGCTTGATATCTTCCCAATATTTAAAGACTCTTCTGATAACTTTGTGATGAGTTCAGTAATGATATTAATAATTATGATTTTAAAAATATTGTTTGATGAAACAGATCAACATATGGAAGATCTGAATAGCTCAGCAAACCATCCCTCCCCACCCCCAAAATGACCAATGCTTGATGTTACAAAATAATTCACAGGTAAAGTAGCCATTCAAATGCAATTGATGTTAATATAATACAGTAAGAAAGTTTAGTGATTTTTGATTTTGCATTGCAACTAATCTTTTATATACTGCCACGTGCTGAATCTTAATGCAATATCAAAGAAGAATATCCACAATTATCTGAAAAGCTAGTAAAATACTCCTCCCTGTTTAAACTGCATATCCAGAGTTTTTTCACATACTTCAACCAAAACAACATCTAAAGATTGCACACAGAAGCAGATATGACAATTCAGCATTTGTAAAATCTTTCTGTTCTCACTGTTTTTTGTTCTGAAAAACAAAATTTTCATAAAGTCTATATTATTTATACTTATATGTAATGGTTTTATTATTATTTTTAAATAAATTAATACCTTAACAATATCTTAATTTTAATAGGTATAATCCACATGACCAAAATTCTTTGATAATTTTTAAGAGTATAAGGGGTCTTGAGACCAAAATGTTTGATAACTGCTATTTCAAAAAGAAAGATAAGACAGCATGGTACCTTTACCCTACTAAGATTATTTAAGGGGATAGGTACAAGGAGAAGATGCTGATGTCAAACAATGATAGGGCAGATACAACAATTAGTGGTCCTATTTTTTTTCTTTATTCTTTCCTCTTGTGGTTAAGGTCTGTTATGGTTTCCTGTCCTCACCTTAGGACATATGTTTATTGATAGAGAGAGAGAGAGAGAGACATCTATTGGCTGGCTGCTGGTTGCCTCCCATAATCGCCCTGACCAGGGATGGAACCCTAACTGAGTGTACTACAGGTATGTGCCCTGACTGTAAATCAAAACTGCAACTTTTTGGTGTATGGGACGACACTCCAACCAATTAAACCACTGGGCCAGGGCTATGGTTTCGTTTATTTATTTATTTTTTCCAATCCTCGTCTGTTAAATGAGGCTATTTTTCCATTGAATTTTTTAGAGAGAGTAAAAGGGAGTGGGGAGGGGGAGAGAGGGAGAGACAGAGAGGAAGAGAGAGAAACATCGATTGGTTGCCTTCCACATGCCCCTTGACCCAGGACAGGGATCAAACCTGCAACCCAGGTACATGTCCTTGACTGGAATTGAGCACATGACCCTCCGGTGCACAGGCTGACGCTCTGACCACTGAGCAAGCATGTGGCCCAGGGCTCATATTTTATCTTGTTTTATTTTGGCAAGAATCATTTTGAGTCCTGACCGGTTTGGCTCAGTGGATAGAGCGTCGGCCTGCGGACTGAAGGGTCCCAGGTTTGATTCTAGTCAAGTTCATGTACCTTGGTTTCGGGCACATCCCTAGTAGGGTGTGTGTAGGAGGCGGCTGATCGATGTTTCTAATTCTTTCCCTCTTCCTTCCTCTCCGTAAAAAAATCAATAAAAATATATTTTAAAAAAAGAAACATTTTGACGATATAGACGACTAATATAAGTCACATCACCCTGCTGACAGTTAAAGTGAAGCACTTTCTTGTAGTTATCCAGACTATTTACAATGATCATATTTATTTTTCAGACCCAGGATTAGCTAATATTGGAAGATTTTTTTCTTAAGTTACAAATATTTTTCTGCCAGAGTTTAAAATTTCAGAAAATCCTTAGACATCCTGGTCATATCTATGATCTTGATATTACTGTTCTCAACTCACAGTAAAGAAATAGCTTATTAAAAACAAGTCTTTTCCAAAGGGAAACATCCAACAAAGGTTGAATATGGACTGAAATATTAAAAGGGTTAAGTTCCATCCTGGCATACTGTGCTCTCTCGGACAGTGGCTTATTCTAAATGCTTCAGCAAAGAACACAAAACAGTACAGTAAATCCCCATCCCGCCTAAGCACAGGGAGGTGCCGGAAGAGATTGCTCCCTCACCCTGGCTGAGGTTCTCTTTATTTACCAGAGGGATTAAACTTAATTCCCTTCATCCGTACTTATTCTTTCCAACAATGGTTGATACATAGGAATTCAGGAAAGCTTTTTCATTTTTGAGATGCAAATTCAATGTCAGCGTTTTTTTATTTTCTTCTTCTTTCAGTTTGGTTAAATGAAAACAAAGGAGTAGTTGCCAACTAAAGCACACTATGCAGAACCCAGGCCTTCTATGGTGACTCAGCATTGAATGGGACTCTCATGATTTTGCTGGAAATTAGATGCAGCCACTGAGGATACCAGAAGCATTGGCTTTAGGCTCAAGAGGCATAAGCTGAGTTTAGGAAAGGCAGACTCTTAGTATATAGCCTCCTGAGTATAGCCGCAGAACTCACGATGTAGTCTCCTGAATATTGCTGTAAGAACTTCTTGGTTGAAAGACTATTGAGGCATTCCCCAGCCGGGTGTGGCTCAGTGGTTGAGCGTCAACCTAGGAACCAGGAGGTCACCGGTTCGATCCCGGGTCAGGGCATATGCCCAGGTTGCAGGCTTGATCCCCAGTGGGGGGCGTGCGGGAGGCAGCCGATCCATGAGTCTCTCTCATCATGGATGTTTCTATCTCTCTCTCCCTCTTCCTTCCTTCCTCTCTGAAATCAGTAAAAATAAAAAATAATAAAAATTAAAAATAAATCTTCAAAAAAAAGAAAGACTATTGATGCATTAACTTTGAACAACTCTTCTATTTGGAAGACATGACAAAATGGTTTAGCGCATAGACTCTGGGTTTGAACCCTGGCTATCCCCCTTACCAGCCATGTGACTTAAGTCACATCACCACTCCATGTCTCAGATACTCTGTTGCAAAAGTCTATTAAATAGCTTGCCCCAAGTCCCCAAACAAAATGTAAAACAAAGTAAAAACTAAACTCAGGCGGATAAGCAAAGAATGCTTAAATGCTAGTGACATTTCTCACTGATAAAGAGATATCAGGCAATGTACAATCTCCACACACGTCAGAGACAATTGAGATCTTTACAGAGCACTCTGAAATCTTCCCATTTCCATGATAGAAATGTCACCAGAAAAAAAAAAAATCCCATGGAGAAATCACAATCATGAATGAAACTGTAGCATAAAAGTCTGGGGTTGGGGTTGGGGGAGGAGAGAGGCAAACCCACCCTCTTTCTTTCAGGGCTGGAGTGAGGAAATGAGTCGGGGTTCCTTGGGGCAGGGAATGCCCAAGCAGATGACACTAGATCGCTGCACGTTCCCCCTGAAAGGGCACAGGTGTCAGTTTCCTGACAACTATGAAGGCTAGAAACAGGGCCACCAGGGGCTCCTTTGGGGCCCTCAACACTACTGGGCCCAGTGTGCTCTGCAGGGCCCAGGGCCTTGGAGCAACGGCCCCAAGCAGCTGCATCGCCGGGCAGGGAAAGTAGCACAGGGACCATTTCTGCATCTGAGAAGACAATATAAAAGAGTGGTGGGATACAGACTGACGGGGAGGGACAGTGAGGAGAGGTGGGAAATCTCAGTAAGTTGTCTGGGAAGACCTATCTGTGGTGTTTGAGCTGAGACTTTTTTTTTTTTAAATATTTTATTGATTATTTTACAGAGAGGGATAGAGAGTTAGAAACATCGATGAGAGAGAAACATCGATCAGCTGCCTCCTGCACACCCCCTACTGGGCATGTGCCCGCAACCAAGGAACATGCCCTTGACCAGAATCGAACCTGGGACCCTTCAGTCCGCAGGCCGATGCTCTATCCACTGAGCCAACCCAGTTAGGGCTGAGCTGAGGCTTTGATCATTAGAGAACCAGCTGAGCCAAGAGCCAGGGCTCAGGCAGTGGAAACAGCAAGTTCAAAAAATTCAAGGAGGGAACAAGCTTGGCATGTTATGGGAATAAAAAGGACTCATTATAAGTAATGAAACTCAAAATTCTCATAAGGTCTTTTTTTTTTTTGTCTATTTAAGAAAAATGTCGTTTTAATTTGGATCACCAATTGCATTAGTCACCTTTATTTACCTTTTAGAAATAAGGCTAGGAGTGGCTGAGGTATACCTTTCCTTTGAAGTACTTTGAAGGAAAAAACTGGTTTCAACTTGTTGACTCTTTTTGCAGTGCTAAAATATGCATAATCTTTCTGCAGCAGATATTTGAGAACCAAAATTTGTATACTTACGAGCATTAGTTCATCTGTGAAATGTTCGTTTCTCTTGGTAAACTTCACTGAGGACCTAGAATTCAGTGTCCTTCTTTGTAAATCTGATCTTTTTTTAAAAAAAATATATTTTATTGATTTTTTACAGAGAGGAAGGGAGAGAGATAGAGAGTTAGAAACATCGATCAGCTGCCTCCTGCACATCTCCCACTGGGGATGTGCCCACAACTCAGGTACATGCCCTTGGCCAGAGTCGAACCTGGGACCTTTCAGTTCGCAGGCCGACGCTCTATCCACTGAGCCAAACCGGTTTCGGTGTAAATCTGATCTTTAAGCACACATGATTGTCCATGCCCAAGAAAATATAAAACCCCGTCCTATCTCTACTTTTAATTTCTTCCCATTTTCTCTGACTCAATGTAGTATTCACAACTTGCTCTTTTCCTTCTTGCTTTCTTACACACACACACACACACACACACACACACACACACACTGATAATACCACACTCATACCGAGTGCATTTTTTCAAACATTTATATGAAGTGTCCAAAATAGGCAAATCTATAGAAACAGAAAGTAGGTTAGTGGTTGCCCAGGGCTGAGGATATAAGGGATTAGAGGGTGATAGCTAAAGGGAATGGTTTTCTTTTTCAGGTAATGACTCCACACTGTTTCCAAGGTGACTGCACCAGTCTGCATTCCCAACAGCAGTGTACTGGGGCTCCTTTTTCTTCACATCCTCACCAGCACTTGTTGTTTGTTGATTTGTTGATGGTAGCCATTCTGGCAGGTGTGAGGTGGTACCTCATTGTCGTTTTAATTTGCATCTCTCTGATGATTAGTGATATCAGCCTATAATTGTCTTTGTAGTGTCTTTATCTGGTTTTGGAATTAGGATAATGATGGCCTTGTAAAAAGATCTTAGAAGTGTTCCTTCCTCTTGGATTTTTTGAACTAGTTTGAGGAGGATTGGTGCTAGTTTTTCTTTGAATGTTTGGTTAAACTTCCTGTGAAGCCATCGGACCAGAGCTTTTGTTTACTGGGGGTGTTTTGATTACTGCTTCAATTTCATCAGTTGCTATTGGCCTATTCAGATTTTCTGATTCTTCCTGATTCAGTTTTGGAAGATTATATTTTTCTAGGAAAATATCCATTTCATCCAGGTTGTTCAGCTTGTTGGCATATAGTTGTTCATAGAAATCCAAGCATTTTAATAATTACATTAAATTAGGCTAAAGACTCTCTTTGAAAATGTATATATGGAAAGGCAAAGGACCAAGAATAAAGAAGGGAATCATAGAGAGGAAAAAAACTGGACACTAATTTAAATTGTCATATGTCAGAACTAAACTTGAAAGCTACAATAACTAAGACAGTGTAAATATTAGTGCAAGAATAGACAAATAGGATGCTGAGTTTAGAACAAATCTATGTATATATAGTCACATGATTTACAAACAAGAGATCACTGCAGTTTAGCAGGAAAAAGGATGCTTGTTTCAATAAATGGTGTCAAGTCCAATGAGTTCCTATATGAAAAAAATTAACCCTCATCCCTAGCTAATTAATTAATTTGAGATGATCAAAGACCTGAATCTTTGATCAAATAATATTACTCAAGAAAACATAGAAAAATACTCATTAACTTTAATGGAGTATTGGCAGAGTGGCATGAGGAAACTTTCTGGGATGATGGAAATCCTATAAAATAAAAGCCTTATATGCAAATCAAGTGAACAGCAGAAAAACCAGCAGAATGATCAGTCATTATGACATGCGCTGACCACCAGGGGGCAGATGCTCAACACAGGAGCTGTCCCCAGCCCGCAGGCCCCAGGCCAGCCAAGGCGGGTGCCAGTGGGAGCCCTCTAATCGCTCCACTGGTCACCCCACTGGTTGCCCCGCAGAGGGAGGTGACCAGCGGTGGCAGCTGGGGGGTGGGGCTGGTGAGCAGGCAGCGCCAGGCCAGCCAAGGCATGTGCCAGTGGGGGCCCCTGATCACCCCTCCAGTTGCCCCACTGATTGCTGGCCAGGACTAGGGACCCTACCTCTGCACAAATTTCATGCACTGGGCCTCTAGTATTGTATATCTTTAGCTGATGCTTATATAATTGGTATAATGCATGCATATGTAAACTATATTACATTTATAGGAAAAGTTCATTAAGCTGTATGCTTAATATTTGTGCATTTTACTGCATGTAAGTTATCTCAAAAATAAATAAGTTGGTTGATAGTTATATTTCTATATTAGTACACAGAATGATGGTAAACAAAATTAGCTTTGTATTTGATCTGATAGGTATCAATAAGAATACTTAGGTGAATCATGTGAATGGGATATGGAATTTAAGTAATATTTAGGTCAAAAATATATAATAAAATATAAGGAATAATTACATTTTAATTAATAAGTACTGTAATTAGTGAAGTACCCATTTGAAGAATAAACAACAATTAGAAGATAGAAGAAAGGTAGATAGGTTTGGGGCTGTTTGCATTTCCTAAACTATGTCATGCAGAATACTGCAGCCTTGAAAGATTTTATGTTTTCTGTGGGAGGAGGGTAATGCCGTGTTTGTATCTTCTGGTGGCTTGTCAGAACAATAGCGACAACTCTAAGTATTTCTAATCTTTAGCCTTCAATACAGAGAATAGTTTGCAAACGGGTTAAAAGGCCTGAACAGGCAAAGATGTGAAAGGACACTTCCCAGATATCAGTAATTATAGGAAGCTTCCAACCACTAAGCCTGGAGGGGCAAAAGGGAAAAGGGTGTTGCCCAGCCCACCGTGCTGCTGAGACTTCCGAACTCCACTGTTGTCCCTGCTGCTGTTGGAACCACCACAGCTGCTACGTGGCAGGAAGCTGCATAGAGTCCCAGTGATGGTTCCAGATTCTCGAAGCCATATCCCATTTTTACTGATAGATTTGCTACGATTGCTGTTGTTGGAGCTGGTAATTGTCCTGTGCTGCTGTTGCTACAACTGTGCTACTACTGAGACAGGCCAGCAAGCCAGGACAAGTAGAATAGGGAAACTGAGACAGATAGCTGACAAGCTGCCAGAGCAATTTACAGTAGATATAGGTCACCCCCCTCGAGATAACATCTTGCCCTCAGTTAGACTTCAGCTCCAGACCCAGAAAAGCAGCAAAACCAGGTGGGGGACGCCAGGACCAGGTTCAATGACTAATGACCCCCTGCCCTGACACTGACTATGACCCTGCAGGAGCACACTTAGAAAACTGATGACTATTCTGCCGAAACCCTCCCATGAGAAAGAGATAAAGCCTCACGACAAAGGACCCATGGTTCTTACTACATGTAGAACTTTATTATTATCAGTTTACTCAATTTCTACTTTCCCCCCATAAAGGCAAAAAGGGAACTCTAACGTATCACAGCGATAGCAACTGTAGGAAACTGTTAATGACCTCCAGAGTTGCGGGTACAAAGTCAAAAGGTTGGAATAATGAAAACGTAGAGACTTAGAGGAGGTAGGTGCCTTGGGGAGCTGACACTCAGCGGTCTGAGGAGCCGCTGTTGTTCAGCTAGTGTTGGCGTCTCCTAGTTTGGAGGAGGTGCCTCGTTGAGCTGGGGCCCACCTCTGAGGAAGGTCTGGGAACTGGCGCTGTTGAGAGAAACTGCAAACAGGGACCTAACTGCTGTTACGGTGTACAAGTGTTAATGGGCTGTCACTGGCAAGAACTATAGTGGAACCAAAGCTCACAAGAAGTAGCCTGTCACTGTTTGCATGCATAAGAGCATAACCAATGGACACAGACAGTAGAGGTGTGAGGGCATGTGCTGGGGTTGGGGGCGGCTGGGGAGAGGTCAATGGGGGAAAAAGGAGACTCACGTAATACTTTAAACAATCTCTATATATAAAAGCCTAAGCTACCATTGTGACCAAATGACCAGAACGACCAGTTGACCAGTCCCTATGATCTACACTGACCACCAGGGGGAGCTCAATACAAAAGCGCCCCCTGGTGGTCAGTGCGTTCCCACAGCCAACCTCCCATGGCCAGCCAATCTCCCCTGGTCCCGCACCTGCAGCTGGCAAACCTCCTGTGGTTCCTCCCCTGTCCCTCCTGCCCTGTCCCGCAGGCCCCAGCTGGCAGCCAGCAGGAGGCCATGGTTGGCAGTTGGCAGGCCCTGGCCAGCCCGGTCCTGATCAGGACTGGGCAAGATGTCCCTGATAGGACCTGATCGCCGGCTGGGCCTAGGGACCCCTACCCATGCACAAATTTCTTGTGCATCAGGCCTCTAGTAAACAATAAAAAATAAATAAATAAAGAAGTAGCCAGTCCCTTCTTCCTCCTCCAGCCCTCCAGCCCCCCTCTAGCGCCCCCTATTGTCAGAGCCTAAAAAGAAGTCCGCGGGCAAGCTGAAACATAGCTTGTAAAGTCCCAGCAAACCACATGGGGTCAGTGAGCAGGAACACCTGGCTAAAGTGTGAGTGAGAGCTGACGCCCAACCTGTGCTGTTCTTGCCAGGGCTACATCAGCCTGCGGGAGAGTCATCTCTTTCTAATTTGCACAAAGATACCAGTAGACACTAACTCAAACATCCGCAATCAAATCTTCCTTTTGTCTTCTAATTAACAGTGAAAAGCACGTATTTTTATTGTAATGTTCCAGGCAAACGTACATGGCATCAGCATGCAACTTTTTGAGTTATACATAGCTCTCCCTTGTAAACTATCAAAGATTTGTGCTGCCTTGTTTGAATTGATTCCCCGTAACCTCCTTTCTTTTATGCTGGACTTCCCGCTGTGCATCCAGAACAGGCCTTTGCTGCATCCATAGGCCTCTTTCTTATTTTGTCTCCCATTGTCCTTTCACTGGAGTTGTGAAGGTAAGCTACCTTGCTTTTATTCTTTCTCTTTAGCCAGCTTTACTGTGTCCTACAAATGGTTTGACATTTTTATTAGGGATTTAAATGAAGGCTTAGAAGAAATTATGACACATATGTTGATAACACAAAAATAGGAGGGTTAGCTAAAATGACAGATTATAAAATTAAGATTCTTAGTGATTTCTGTAGACCAAAATGCTGTGTCGATAGCAAAATGATGAAATGAATGAGATAAAGAGAAAGCCTGGTCAAATTTAAGGTAGGGTGAGAGAAAATTAGAATAAAGTAACTGAAATGAAGACAAATCTCTATTTTTTAAAAAAACTCAGTGGCACTATTTCTTATGTGTCAGCTTTAAAACATGCTATTTTTGCAGTAGGCACACAGTAGTGACTCAATAAATCCTATATAATAAAAGGGTAAGTAGACTGAATGGAGGAACAACCAGTTGCTATAATGTGCACTGACCACCAGGGGGCATATGCTCAATGCAGGAGCTGCCCCCTGGTGGTCAGTGCACGCCCACAGGGGGAGCTCCACTCAGCCAGAAGCCCAGAAGCCAGGCTCATGGCGGGCGAGTGCAGCGGGTGTGGCAGGAGCCTCTCCTGCCTCTGGGGCAGTGCTAAGGATGTCTGACTGCCGCCTTAAACCCGCTCCCCGCAGGACAGTTGGATGTCCCCCGAGGGTTCCCGGACAGCAAAAGAGTTTAGGCTGGGCTGAGGGGAGCCCCCCACCCCCCGCGCCGAGTGCACGAATCTCATGCACCAGGCGTCTAGTGTTTACATAAGTTAATATTTGAAAAAAATCATGGAAATGGACCACTATAGTTGAGGGGAACAGTGCTGCCATTTTTGTTTACTCAACCACCTTATGAAAATTCTGAGGAAATATAGCAAATTATTTATAAACTAAAGGCCCGGTGCATGAAATTCATGCACAGGTAGGAACCCTAGTGGCTGCTGGCTGCCAGCCAAGGCCTCCCTTCTCCAGCTGCTGGCTGCCGTCCAGGGCATTCCTTTGTTTGGCACCATCCTCTGGTAGTTAGTGCATGTCGTAGCGAGCGATTGAACTCCTGGTTGGTCGAACTTCTGAGGGGACACTTTTCATATTAGGCTTTTATATATATAGATAATGTAGGTATACAACCAGGTATTAATGGTGATTATCTCTGGCTCAGGGTTGCTAAATTTTCACTTTATTTTATATGGAAAATCCTATTTTCTCTATTATACATGTATTTACTTTTTAGTAAAAATAAACAAAAAATAAAAATAATATAAACAATAGTTTGGAGAAGGTCAAGGGAGGGGGTGTCGAGGGTGGAAATGGGCAAAGAGGGGCAAGTGGGACACTTGCAATAATCTCAACATTAACATTTTTTAATTAAAAATTATCAATAAAATAAAATAAAAAGAACAGATAAAAGCAAATGAAAAGTGACCAAATATATTTGGAGTTTTAGAAAACTTTTGATATAAAACTACCTTCTTTACAATGATTCAAATGAATAATAAAGATCAATTGGAAATAAAATTTAATGTGCTGCAGTCAATGAAACATAAGTGAGGATTAATTTTATCTAGAGTTACAGATTTCCAAAGGAGAGAAAAAGAATAAGTTATGAATCTATACCTAGCAATATATTTGAAATGCATTGTCAATAAGAATTGACATCTTCTATATATGGAAAATATTTCCAAAGGATAATTCATTTGACAGAGAAGCAAAATGGTGAAAAAAATGCTGACATCCCCCACCCAACCCCCCACTCAGATAATTTATGGAAATAGCAAGAAAACAAAACACCTCTCTAATGTATAATGTTTAATGAGCGATAATAACTATTGCCAATCAGATGAAAAGGAACTTTCTCCACTTTTGGTGGAGAAAGGATCAAGTTACAGTTTTGTTCTGCTCACCTTTAGAATTCATAAATAGGTTGTTTGTCAACTTATCTGCAATGTTATTATAGAAGGAGATTAAATCTTGTGTTTAGATCCAGCCAATTTTGGTACTTAATGTCCTCAGAGAAGCACTACCTGTCCCTCTGTCTAGGGAAGGATCCTGTTGTTTGCACTCTCTTGGACTATGTGCTTTTTCAGAATGTGAACCGCAGTTCATAATTCTACCTCCACTAGTATGATTATTTGATTAATATTTGCATGCCCCTTTCATGATCGGCTCCATAAAGTCAGGGCTATGTCTGTTTATGTTCTCCATAGCATCCCCAGAGCCTAACCCAGTGGTCGGCAAACTCATTAGTCAACAGAGCCAACTATCAACAGTACAACGATTAAAATTTCTTTTGAGAGCCACTGCTGACTGACTGGCTCACCCAACTCGTGCATGGATCAAGTGCGCCTCCCCGCACTACCCCCCGCACCCCGCTTATACTTGTTTCGTCTCTTTTGTCACCTGCGCGCGATTTGTGGACGCGACTAGCACTAACCACTGCACATGAGACTGCTGACTGACTGGCTCACTCAATTCGTGCATGAATCGCACGCCTCCCCCGCACTGCGTATCCCGCGGCCCACCTGTGCCGCGTCTCCCGTCGCCCGACTGACCGACACCACCACCCCCCTTCTTCTAATGCCACTTCTTCAAAAGAGACTCGCCCAGGCCGAAAACCGACTTCTGCGTATGGGCCACGAAGTTTCAATCGCACTGTACTTGCGCGCCTGCATGTGGTATTTTGTGGAAGAGCCACACTCAAGGGGCCAAAAAACCGCATGTGGCTTGTGAGCCGCGGTTTGCCGACCACTGGCCTAACCCACTGACTGAAATATAGTGAGCACTCAAAGTATTTGGTAAATAAATAAATAGTGAATTAAAAATTTTACACGGAAGTAATTAGAATAGATTCATGGGAGTGGTGAGAGGGAGGGGGCAGTAAAAAAAATTTGGAGTTAACCTTTTAGGCACTACAAAAGAATAGCTTTGAAATCTTTCTTGTGGAGTTAGCAGCAGGAGATAAAACACCAATAAGTTAAAGGAAAACAGCATATGAGAAAGAATAGAAAATCCAGCTTTCCAGAAATATCTCATAATTTCCTTGTATAGATAAAAAGAGTTTAATACTTTCTATTCTGAGCTCAATTTGAGTGGTTTTCTAAAATATCATTGTCTTTTTACATAGCATTAAAGGACTATCTGTTTTCTTAAGTAAATATTTTCTTAACTTAGTATCACTGGTTAAGAAACTGTCTTTGTACTTACGATTTGCAACAAGAAAGCCTCATTGAACCTTTCAGTAAATAGAGGAATTTGATTAGAGGAAAAAGAGGCCTTGCCTTAATTTTTTTTTCTTTTTAAAAAACCTCTTTGTAGTTTTCTGGGTTTTCTCTACTGATTCTGGGCTGGTAGATTTTCTAAGTAAGATTTTTGACATCTTTTATTCAACACTAAATGAGAAAAAATATATACTCCTTTCCCCCACCATCTTACTGTAAGGTTGCCACTGTGGGTGAGGAAAATTTTTTCACTGTAGAAAACTGGGTCATCTTCTTTTCAGAACTTTTTTCTTCCCCCTAAACCTGAGAACTTCTTCAAGGGAAGCAAGGTGGAAAGTTTTCAACAGTTCATTGGGGAATTCTTCTTAGGGATAAAAGAAGGGAGAATGGTCACACAGACTTAGGAAGGTTGAAACAAACATGTCTAGTGGTTAAAGAAAGTGTGTGGCTCAGTTGGTTGGAGCATCATCCCATATACCAAAGCATGGCAGGTTCGATTCCCATCAGGGCACATACAATAGGTTTTGGGTTTGATCACTAGTTGGGGCGAATATGGACTGATCCATATTCTCTCTCTCTCTCAAATCAATTTTTTAAAAGTGTGTAAAGTACTGGGTTAACAGTTGATTCAATGAGAGACAAGTTAGGTTCTCAGTTTTGTGGGAGAACAAAAATGTACTGATTTCCCTCAAATTTGACTTCTCTCAAATTTAAATGTATTAATCTATCAGTTCCTCAATGTACTAATTCATTGTGGCTTTTAAGTTTATGGTTCTTAGTATGAGAGAGAAAGATAATTCCCTTCATGGTTTGAAAAAAGGAGAGAATGGTAGTCGTTGGCATTTTCACAGGACTTTACTTAGGAATCTATTGAACTATATATCTATATCTATATCTATCTATCTATCTATCTATCTATCTATCTATCTATCTATCTATCTATCTATCTATATCAGAGAGGAAGGGAGAGAGAGAGAGATAGAAACATCAATGATGAGAAAGTATCACTGATTGGCTGCCTCCTGCACACCCCACACATTGATTGGGGCTGGACCCCGCAACCTAAGCATGTGCCCTGACTGGGAATCAAACCGTGACCTCCTGGTTCATAGGTCAATGCTTAACCACTGAGCCACACCAGCTAGGCATCTATTGAACATTTTAAAAGGAGATTGAAGAAAGTAACATAAGGCTCACAGATGAGTTTGGAAAAAAACACAACTGAGCTTGAGGAGAAACAAAGTCACACTTGAAGAAGGACAAAATCAGAAGTGGTCTAGTAAAATCTTCCTAATTGTAGTATTGGTAAGATGGTATATGTAAGTTTTCTCTCTGGTTCTTGGAAAATGTTTCCAATTAAGTAGCCATCTATCTTACCTCATAAATAATGCCTTAATACATTTCATTTCTGTTGTTTAATAGATTGAAGACACTTTATTTTATTCACAGAATATCTACTTCAGTTCTCAAATTTAGAGTTGAGTTTTCAAAGTTTGGTTCTACAAAATAAGCCAACATCAAACTGGTTATATCCACAACTAATGTAAAGTCAAAGTGAGAACAAATGATCAAAATACCCCAGCTAGTAAATACAAGAGTGTTCAAAATAACGTTCAGTGCCTTAGGATATATCTAAGGCAATGGGATGAAAAAAATCGCCTTACTAAAAAATCTCATTAAGTCTCCTTATTACATTATTAAATGTAGGTTTACAGTTGTATGTGAAACAGAGTTTATTCTTGTATTATTTACTTATATCATAACTATAAGCCTACTTTTGCCCACTCCTGTATATTTCTCCATTTTCCATAGAGATTCCTGTGGAGAGAAAATAAAATTTCACAACCATAAAATTATATTATTATTACGTTTAGTTTCCTTTTATTCATAAGTAATGGATATTTTTGGAGTTAAATTAGGAGACCCAGACTTTGGAAAAGAAGAAAATAAAAACCATCCATTATTTCATCACCCAAAATAACCACTATGGACATTTTTATGTCTATCTGAACAGACATAACCGTATAACACATTGTTTCAATAAATAAAAGGGGATAATCATACTTTTTATGCATCCTGTTGTGTTTTTTTTGCTTAAACACATTGAAACATATTGAAAATATGTTTATGTTTCATTTAAACATTAATTATGTCAATATTTTAACGATTTATTTATTGTTGGACATCTACTTTGTTTATAAGCTATGATAAAGATTCTGATTAGATATGTTATTTATATAAAAAGGCATTAAAATTACAAATACTTATACTGAATTTATGGGATAAAAATACTTCTGACTTTGGAGAGAAAAAGTAAGTCAGTAATAGATTTTGTTAGATAAAATTTTATTGAACAACACTCATATAGTACTTACTACCTACCAGGCACCATCTTAACACTTCACAAAGGTGAATTCACTTACTCCTCCTCATAAGTCTGTGAGGTACCTGCCACTATGATCCCTACTTTACAAATGGAAAAATGAGGCACAGAGAGTTTACTACCAGTGTTGCACAGGTAGTAAGTGGCAGAGCTAGTCTGGCATCAGGGTCCAGACCCTCTTGACCATTCCTTTATAAGGGCTCTGCTATTTTGTGGGTCATCAGAGAAACAGGGTTTGAGCTATTAACTGGACAGCATGGTGGTATTCCAGAAAGAGAATTTTGCGGGCACTGGGAAGGATCTGGGAATGGGGTAAGGCTTACTCACTATTTTTGAAATTAAAGAAACCTTGAAGTTTTTAGGTCAGGAACAGAATGCCAGGCATCCATTATTTTGTTAGGAGCAACAATGAAAAGCTTTATCTGAAGAAATCTCCTGTGAATTTATAATGAGGTGTTCCAAAACATAAATATTATGCAGAATGTGATTTTTTTCTGCTTTCTTTCACCATTTTACTGTGAAGTAAATCCAGTTAATATAATCTATATATATATAAAAGGCTAATATGCAAAGTGTCCCTTTGGGAGTTTGGCCAGGAGACTGGGAGTTCAATTGCTCGCTATGACATGCGCTGACCACCAGGGGGTGGCGCAGAACAAAGGGAGGCCCCAGCCCGCAGCCAGAAGGTCCCAATTGGCCTTGATCTCTGGCCAGGCCTACGGACCCTATCAGTGCATGAATCTGTGCACCAGGCCTCTGGTATTGTAATAACTAGGTATGGTGCCAGGTGGGTACTGGTAATATCAGGAGGAACACTTTGTAAAGTATATGATTGTGTAATCACTATCTGAACACCTGAAACTAATACAAAACAATATTGAATGTAAACTGCAATTGGGGGTAAGGGGGGGAGGGACCAGTCTACCTTAAAAGCAGCCTTAAAACAGGCAACTAAAATCAGCAAAAGACCTGGCTCCCTGTGACAGTGAAACAAGTTTAGGAACAACTAAAGAGCTCCAAGAACAGAACTCTTTGGAAGTCTCTGGGATTGCATGGAAGGCAAAGTTAGCAAAAAAGATTAGTTCTGAGAAAGAACACAGGCCCCTTCTGATCCTCACGGAGGCTGCCCTTCTATGGGAAGTTTGCTATAGCTCTTTTAAATATAAAAACCTTTTATATTTATAGGGCCTAGAGTTCTCAATGCTGTTTAAAACCATCAGCACAACGTGTGAAATATAATTCTGTTAAGTTAATAAACCCAGACCATGGTGAATGAAGAGAAAGAGAGGAATTTAACCAGGCAATGGAATAGGTGAGGGAGCACAAACAAAATAAATGACCAACAGGAGTAAAGCATCTCATATTTCAAATTATATCATAGTGTATCATATTTTAGAGCTTGTTCAGACCACTTATACTAAATCAGAGGCAACTACAGGAACATTACACTTGCTGAACTGAAAACATTATTTTGCTAGATTTCATTGAACATTTTGTTTAGGGGGAAGACTTGGTTTCCATAACACCCCATCACATTCCCTTTTGATCTCTCAAGAGGACTGTTCTGGAACTTCACTTTGCTGCTGAGCGTGCCGAGGTGGGTTTGACTCTCCATTGCACACTTGAGAAGGGGCCAGAAAAGGGTTCCTCTCCCACAGAAACTTATCTCCACTGGCAATTTCTCTCTATTCTAGTAGCTGTCCTCACTGACCACACAGTTCAGCAAGCTTCATGTAGAGAACCAAGTGACGACAGTCTCAGCTGAAAACTTCTAAATAATCAGATTTAATGATCAATGTAACATAAATGGGTAGCGTGGTTTCACTTCTGCCTGCCCAAAGGCATAGTTTGATTACATGGTAAACATGACTCTGAGACAAGCGTGGAGAACCTGGGAAGATGGCATTGCTTCATGTCACTATTTGGGGATTGTCTCTTTAACACTGAGACAGTTGAAGCAGCATATTCTGACCATTGACCTAGATTTATTCCACAAATAGCCTCAAAAACAGGCAGAAAACCCATTGTGGGAACTGGCAAACTGGAACCCACGTATGGGAAGATAATCAAGAAGGGCTCCACAAAGATATTTTCCAAGATGCGTTTATTGCTGTTACTTTGTAAAAAAGTAAATTGATCCTTCCACTCATTCATTCATTCAATCAATTATTCAGCAAACATTTATTAAGTGGTACTAGGTGCCAGCAACAGCCAGAGGTGAGACAGGTCCCAGCCCTTGTGGCTTTTGGGGGAAGCAGATGCTATCAGAGACATACCCATCCTTTTGTGACCAACTTTGCCAGGCTGATCTATCTGTGAACCAAGCTGGGTTTTTCTTCCTGTTAGCTCGTCACAGGAAACCACCATGAGGTCATAGGTGTGAACTGTGACTATTACCCCAGTCAGTGTAATAGTAGGGGGATCCCAGGGTCTTGAGTCATCTTTCCTGCAGCTCCTTTTGCCTTCCGCACCTGCTCAAGCACACGCTCCAGTGCACTGATTCTCTCTTACCATAGATTGCTGCTGGGCCCACCTAACCTTATAACTTGGGGATTTGAGAGCGTCCAGCTCACCCTGAGCAGTTCTGACCACAGGATCACTTGATGTCCATGATGAAGTCCTTAGACTATATCCGGGCCTGCCAGGAGCTGCATTTGCAACGAAGTATAGTTTTCTGCAGCAGATGGCACAGCCTTGCTTTGAGAGCCCTAGAGGTCTGCCTTGAAATCCTCCCTTTGGGACTTGCCAAAGAACTCACGTGGCATCTTTTCTTCCGCAGGTGCCCCTGCTACCATGGAATCTGCTGGGTTGTAGGACCCGAGCAGCAAGGCTGCTTTTACTGAAAGATGTTGCTACAACTCAATGAATTATGAAAAAGGTAATATATACTAAAAAATGATTATTTTAAAATTATTTTACTATATTTTGCTGTTATCTATGTATCTTGAGATTATGTGTGTCTGCCGTATCTATATGGTGAAAATATCATATAACAATGTGCATATAGGAGAGTGCATTTACTCCCAACTCTGTATTCAGTGGTGTCACATTGGTATCTTGAAACTGGCTGCTGTAAGAGTATTTCCACCACAGAAATCAGCAATGATACAAATCAGGACTTAACTTTTTGTTTCATTAAATATATACACTTATTAATTAAGAAAATAATGTGCCCGACCAGCGTGGCTCCATGGTTGAACATTGACCTATGAACCAGGAGGTCATGGTTCAATTCCTGGCCTGGGTTGCAGGCTCAATCTCCAGTGTGTGTGTGGGGGGCGGGGGAAGTAGGGGAGTGCAGGAGGCAGCCAATCTATGATTCTCTCTCATTATTGATGTTTCTATCTCTCTCTCCCTCTCCCTTCCTTTCTGAAATCAATAAAGATATATTTCGAAAACAAAATAAAGGTAAAAATGTTAATATTTGTGAAGCTTAAAAGTTTATCATTGTGAATATAATAAAAAATATGAGGAAATGCTCTTCCAGTATCTAAAATCATTATCCAGTTCCACATAGAAGTCACTTACATCGTTGATGAACCAGTGAAGCTCCCCAATACATCTTCAGTGTTTTATTTTCGTCTTTCTTGTCAAAAAACATTCCTGGAATTACACTTTGGGGAGCTGATGGTTAAACGTTGACCAGCATAACCACAGTACACACACACACACACACACACACACACACACACACACTTCAGATATCAATATCACCAGTAGAGCTTTCTCAATCTTTTTTAGGTTTGCCTTGTATGTACTTTATGTACTTTATGATGGATGTTTAGACAGCAGTCTTTTGCTGCTACAGAACAATACTACAATGAATCACCTATGAATCATGTGTAAATGCATTTGTAATTTCAATAGCTATTGCCAAATTACTGCCTAAGAAAAGTTCCATCAATTGATACTCCTACTAGCAATATGTAAGAATGTCTGTTTTCTCACACCCTCAGCAGTATAGTGTTATCAAATGCTTTGTTTTGACATACCATCATTGTTAATGACTGTTAATAATCCATCTATGATCTTGAAATGCAATTTTAGCCAATAGAATGTATTATTACATTTAATAATAATAATTATCGTTTGTTTTAAATGATAGCCTCTAAGTGACTGTTGTGAGCAACAGTTACATTTATTCTTGGCGATACGGCGTAGGAAACCACGTTTCTCAGGAGTAGACTGATCATGCCAGGAGCATAAAAACTAGCAACTGAAAATAAATATTTGCAGATAGCCTATGTTGGAAGTAGGAGGTCACAGAACTGTTTTTAAGATTTCTGCTGAGAATGGAATTAGTTAGATAAGTAATTTTGGCTCTTCCACTTCCAAAGCAATATGGGAGTATTTTTTCCAGTAGATACTGGAAAAAGTGAAAGAGAAATGTTGGTTTACAAAAGCTTTGTCCTTATAAATTCAGTGATTGTGTCACAGTGCTTGACAATCGTGTACTAGAGTCCCCTGGGCTCCATGCTACAGACTCCCTGGGAAGATGGAAGAGCGACCCAGGCAATGGTAGAATTGTCTGCAAAGGTGCAGTCAGACAGGCTGTGAAGGACTTAAGGGATTTTGAACACAGCCTCCACTTATCCATACGTGCATATAAGCTGAAGTTTGAGCAAGAAACGGAGTATTCTTATAATCTAACTTCCTTGGCATTCCTCCCTTCTCCATTCCTCAGTCCTTAAGACTGAGCTAGAAGTTCAGAAGATTAAGACCTGACTGCCCACATTTCCTTATCCACATTGCTTATGGGTTGTCATCATTCCCTTCATGAACAGGTACCAGTAACTGACATAAAAAATATTCTACATGCTCTAAATTCACAAGCGTCAGACTTAGTCTTTGACTCCTAGATCACTGCTCAGTAGCTCTTTGACATTAGGAAATTACTTGCCTTTTGACCTTCAGTTTCCTCATCTATAAAATGGAGATAATAATAGTTCTAACCTCATAGGGTGATTTTAGGGAAATCACAACCCATATAAGTTATATAGCCAGTGTTTCATATATACATGCTATTGCTTAAGATATGTTGTCCATTATTTTTTATAGAAATACATATTGTAAATTGTATGCACCTTTATTGAGCAGTGCCCATTCAGTTATTTACAATAGATTTTCTGTTGCCTTTATGGAGTCTGAGCCAAGGAACACCACTATATATTCCAAAAGAGAGAGCGTTGGTGAAGTAGATCTTGACTGAATAGAGCAGGTGAAGGAAGAAAAATAGTGCTCTTCACAGCCATTATAATGAGCTTTATTTCTGTCTCGGTCGGCCACATGATACATTTGAGTTGATCCAGGCTTAGTTTTAAGTAACCCTTTTTCCCCCCCTGAACAAAATTAGAGCTCATGGGCATTTATTATAACACATAACTAGGCCCTATTTAATCTCCTAGGAGAAGAAATTTACTAAATGATACACTGGTGTCCTCGAAGAGCTTACTCAACTTAATTCAGTAGGTTCTTTAGTTGCATAGAGTAGAATTGGCATTCTGGTTCTTTCTGGTGATTCTGCATTGGAATCTAGCTGCCCTGGGAGTTGACTGTGCATATAAAACACGGGACACTTTTCTTTTGACCACATTTTAATTATATGGAAGAGTGGAAA
>NW_006286980.1:1600013-1613523 GCF_000327345.1 Myotis davidii | reverse complement strand
GCCCCCCAGCAGGACACATACCCAACTTGTGGATTCCATTCCTGGTGGGGCATGTTAGGGAGGTGGCCAATCAATCTCTCTCTCTTCTCTCTCTCTCTCTCTCTCTCTCTCTCTCTCTCTCTCTCCCCACAACTGAACCTGATTATCAGACCATCTTTGAAAAATAGATTTAGTTTAAATGGAGAACTATTTATTGAGAACGTAATTATTTGCAAGGCACTTAGTTGGGGCTGTGACCTGAACACATTTGTTTCTGAGATGGCCATTGCAGAAGCAGTGATTGAGAGTGAGGGCTTAGACGATCAGCTTGCCAAGGACGGTTGTGGCCGGGAGGAAGATTGAATGGTAGCTCTGGAGCACATCTAAGGGTTAGGTGTGGAAGAGAAACAAGCAGAGGAGGCTTGTAAGAAGTGATCTTCAGAATTAAGAGAATCATGAGACAAGTATAAGGAAGCAGAGAAAGAGTGGGGCAAGGATGAGGCATTCCTCAGCAGTGTCAACCACTGCACACAGTTCCAGTGGGAAGGAAATGAAAAAGAACCCATTGGATTGGGCAACTAGACTATTTTTAGTGACTCTTTGAGACTAGTTTCAACAGAATAAGCAGAGTGGGAGCCGGAGACTGTGTCGGAAAAATATTTATAATGTATAGGAAATTTAAAGATAGGCAGGAGTTGATGTTGCCTCCCTCAAAGAGGGTAGTTTTTAAGAGCAGCTGATGGAAACTATGAGAATTAGGAGATTAAAAAAAATGTTATGCCAAAAGCCAGACAGATGAGAAACATTTGCAGAATGATGTCATCCTGACTTCTTGAATGATATCACTTTGTTCCTCAGATGTTTTACCCAGGCTGCATGAGTCAACATCTATATTTGGGGTTAAGGAGAATTACCTTTTGTGCTATATGCCAATTCACAAGTCTGTCTGTGCTAGTCTGGTTTAGCTCTGCCAAATTATTTTAGGCTTATGACCTCACCCACAGACCATGGTAGTTAATCTGTTTAATACCTCATAGCTTGAATTTCAGCACACTCACTTTAATGCAATGTAATCTTAATTGGATTTTCCCTTTCACATTTGGAAAACACTAGGTTTATATATTTATAAGGACATGCATAGATGAAATAAAAAAGCCCAAAGTGGAAATATCAAAAGCCACCATAAATAGATCCAAGAGATTATGTAGATTCCTGGGCATGACTAGATTAATGGTAATAACTTCCATGAATCAAGTGCTTAGTGTTTGCCAATTTTCAAATATTATTTATACTTCTCACTGTAGCCCAAAAATGTAGCTATGGTGTCTACATGAAAAAAATTTAAGTAATTTGCCTATGTTCACTCAGGCAGCAAATGGAAGAGTAGGGACTCAAAACCAGACTTGCCCCCAAAGCCTGTGGTCTTTAACCACATTATACTGTCATCTCCAAAATATTATGGGGTCATAATTGTAATAGAAAGGTGAACCAAGTCATATCAGGTATGTTCACAAGGCATAGCCTGGACTTTCATTTCTAGAAGCTCTTATAAGATAGATGTAAATTACTCATCTAACTTATATGTAGAGGTAAATATTAAAAATTGCATGTGGTTGACTAAACTTAATAGTAAGTAATTCTCTATCTTTGATGGGTGATCAGAGGAAAAGGTGAGAAAGGAAAGAAGAAAGGAGCATTACACAACAGGAACTATGTCTGAAGGGAAATTGAAACTTAAAGAAGAGCTTGAGATTGGTTCTTATAAGATCTTGAGAAAGCATAACTTTTCTGAAATTTTGAACTGTAATGATTATTTCTTTGGCTAAATTATAATGAGAGCACTCATCAGAATTCTCTTTCTTTTACACTAAATTCATTTGATCAGCAAGCAAATATGCAATACTTATTTAGGAAAGAATATGTAGATGCTCAGTAACTGTGAGTGAGTGAACGTCTGCTTTACTGTGTGTTTTTGTGTCGTGGTATAGGAGTTAAACAGAAGTTAAGGAGAGGGACAGGGAGACATTGATTTGGTTTTTTCATGCTGGAATGCTGAATAATCAAGTGTCTGATATTTGATATTATTATGGGGCTATTTCCAAATGAAGCACACCAATCAAAGAAACTATTTTGGGAAGGTCATAGGGATATCAGTACCTTGTAGATTTGTTGTGTCTAAAGATTCCATGGAACAGGGAAGGGAAAACTGAAGGAGAGGGAGCAAGGAGAATGCTGCTTGATGGCAGTACCTAGCACGGTGGCCTGTGGGAGGCAATCCACAAACATTTATTGCAATATCGATCACTCTATAATCAGTGTAAGACATGTGTCTTCAACTCAGCTTTCTGGGATTGCATTTTACTTTATATCCAAATGATACCCTTCAAATTCTCATCCTCCTTGATGACAATCCTCCTCTTAAGAGCAGAGGCCAGTCTCCTTTTGTTCAGCATTTTATCCCCAACACTAACAAGGTACTCGGCATATGACAGGTGTTCAATGAATGCTGTCAGGTGAATAAATGAACCCTGCATCATTAAAGATTCTGTCTCCAGGCATTTCTGAGGCCACACAGGCAGTCCTGGCTTTCAATGTCATCTCAGATCAAGACTGGTGATCAATCTTTGCTGTGTAGCCATTGCTTCTCTTGGCTGCTGTGGTCTGCTCTTTAGTTCCTGGATGGCAGCAAGTTGCTGAGGTATATTTCCTCCCACTGATGAGAGTTCCAGTTGACTCTGTCTTTTGTGGGTTGACTGGTACCCCCTCAAAAATTCATGTCTACCCAGTCATTGTTTGGAATAGGGTTTTTACAGATGTAATCAAGTTAAGGTGAGGTCATATTTGATTAGGGTGGGTCCTAAATCCAATGAAAGGTGTCTTCATAAAAAGAGGGAAATTTGGACACAGAGACACAGAGGAAATACAGGGAAGAAGACGTAGGAAGACTGAGACAGGGATTTAAGTTATGTTGCCACAAGTCCAGGCACACCCACATCGCTGGCAACCACCAGAGCTATGAAGTGGCAAAGAAGGATGCTTCCCTAGTATAGAGGAAACGTGACCCTGCCAACACCTTAATTTTGAACATTTAGCCTCTAGAACTATGAGAGAATAAGTTTCTGTTGCAAGCCACCCAGTTTGTGAGAATTTGCTATGGCAGCTGCCTGCTGGTATTTCAATTAGTTATGTATACCATGGTCAATTAAAATGAAATCATTATGACATATGTCATATGACATATGACATATGTCAAAACCAGAGACAAATCAGCTGTGGTGGTAGATTATTATTATAAACTAGAGGCCCGGCACATGAAATTCATGTACAGTAGGGTTCCTAGGCCTGGATGGCGATCTGGGCCAATTGGGGCTTTCCGGCTGCTGGCCAGGGCCTTCCTTCATTCTGCGCTGCCCCCTAGTGGTCCATGCACATCATAGCAAGTGGTCAAACTCCTGGTCAGTTGAACTCTTGAGGGGACAATTTGCATATTAGCCTTTTATTATATAGGATGTTGACAATTTTTACTTCTGTGGGTGGAGTGCTCATGAGTCTGGATATCTGTGAAAAATGGTGTGAATTTCCTTAGAATCACAGCCACCCCCTGTGTCTGATTATTTTCCTTAATCCTTTAAATGCGGGTAGACATTTTTTCCTTAGAATTTTATTTCATTTAGAAATCTAAAGTGAGAAAGCATGTGTCTCAGTTCTAATATATATATATGTATATATATGGATGAGCATGTGTTTCTTGTTTCTGAGCCACATTATCCAGGACAAAGCAAGGGAACAACTTTACTGGAGCCCTGAATGTACAAGGCACTGTGCCAGGTGCTGAGCCAAGGTGCCATTCCTTGGCCCCCAAGGCCTGGGATCCCATCTCACCTGGTGGAAATGTCAGTCTTCAATCTGGAAAGAAGCCTGGTCAGACCAACAGAAGTTGCTTTGATTTAACACACCTTTTAATAGCCTGGAATCAGGTCCTGATCTTCTGCAAGCCCAGCCCTCCATGGGTTGTGTTGGAAATTACAGTCATCCCCAGGTTGAGGCCACTTTGTAGCATTTTCTCACAGACTATCCTATTCTTGAAGATGCCCAGGGACTTTCAACACCTCCCCAATTCTGGATCTCTCTCAGGTCTTTGTCCATTAGTTGCTATTGTCTGCCACTCTACCCTGTTCGTATTAGTTTCTTATTGTGACTGTAACAAACTGCCATAAACTTGACAGTTTCAAAACAACCCAGATTTATTCTCTTATCATTCTGGAGGCCAGACGTGCAAAATTTTATTGGGCTAAAGGAAGGTGCTAGCAGGACTGCTTTTTTTTCTGGAAACTGTAGGGGAGAATCTTCCCTGGAGCTTCTAGAGATATATTTCTTAGCTTGTGGACATTTATTCAAACTTCAATCACTACTTCCATCCTTACATTGTCATCTCTGTTATAAGAATCCTTGTGACTACATCGGACCCAGTGGGCTAATCCAGGACCATCTTCCAATCTTAAGATCCCCAATGGAGTCACATCTGCAAAATCCCTTTTGCTGTCTAATGTAACAGTCACAGGTTCCAGAGATGAGGATATGGACATCCTAATGTCCTTGGGAGTGGGGCAGAGGGACACCATGTAGCCTAGCATGCCACTTTATGTTTGTCAGTTGCTACTGCCATAAAGCTCCCTAAGTCAACATGCCAGTGCTTCTCAAGCCTGCTTTGTAATAGAATACATATTTGAGGTGGAATTTTTATCCTATAGTAATAGAGCATGAGAGCTGGAAGCAGACCACTTAGCAGGCTCTAGAGTCAGACTGTCTTGATTTCAATCCTGGTCTCTGTCCTTTAACCACTTACAAATCATATGACCCTGGGGAAGTTACTTGATCTTTCTAAATCTATTTTCCTCTACAAAATGACATCTGTCACCCAGAGTTCTTGTGACAGCTAAATGAGACAATGCTTGTGAAGTGATGAGTACAGGGCCTGGCGTATAGAAAAAGAATAAGTATTAGCTGATATTAGTATTACTAGAGGTCCAGTGCATGAAATTCGTGCACAGGGTGTGTGTGTGTGTGTGTGTGTGTGTGTGTGTGTGTGTGTGTGTGTGTCTCAGTCCAGCCTTCACCCTCTCCAATCTGGGACTCCTCAAGGGATGTCCAACATCTAGGATGCACAATCTAGGACTGCTGGCTCTCAACCGCTTGCCTGCCTGATTGCCCCTAATCACTCCCCTGCCAGCCTGATCGACGCCTAACTTCTCCCCTGCTGGCCCGATTTCCCCTAACTTCCCCCCGCCCCGCCAGCCTGATCACCCCTAACTGCCCTCCCCTGCCGGCCTGGTTGCCCCCAACTGCCCTCCCCTACCGGCCTGGTCCCCCCAACTGCCTTCCCCTGCAGGCCTGGGTTCCCCCCAACTGCCCTCCCCTGCAGGCCTGATTGTCCACAACTGCCCTCCCTTTTGGGCCTGGTTCCCCCCAATCCCCTCCCCTGCTGGCCTGATCGTCCACAATTGCCATCCCCTGCCAGCCATCTTTTGGTGGCCATCTTGTGTGCTGGAGTAATGGTCAATTTGCATATTACTCTTTTATCAGATAGGATTAGTCTACTTCCTTACTATACAGATGAAAACAAGAGGCTTAGAACTGTTAAATAAGTTATCTTTGCCTCACAACCTTGACCTCAGAATCTATAGACAGGAGAAAACAAGTGAGACACTGGAGCTATGTAAGTCTTGTTAAGAAACCCCCTTCACCTTAACTGGTTTTGCTCAGTGGATGGAGCACTGGCCTGCAGACTGAAGGGTCCCAGGTTCGATTCTGGTCAAAATCAGCATGTGCCTTGGTTGCCGGCACATCCCCAGTGGGGGGTGTGCAGGAGACAGCTGATCGATGTTTCTCTCTCATCAATGTTTCTAACTCTCTGTCCCTCTCCCTTCCTCTCTGTAAAAAATCAATAAAATATTAAAAAAAATTAAAAAAGACACCCCCTTCCCCTCCCTGCCCAAATGCTGCCACTGTCACTTCGTTAATACAGTCCTCCACACCAGTCCAGAAGGGCCTCTGAGCCTTCAGTCCTCTTCTTTGGCAAAGTGGCTCCTCTCTTCTATCCTGGTACTCAAATGTGTCTTTGGAAATGCTTCCTGCACTCACAATTAATGTCCCACTACAAATTCTCATTGTTCCTGCCCAGTGGATTTGGATGTCTAATTTGTATTTCAAAATCAACGTGTCCAAGACCAAACTTTTGCATATACCCACCCCCACCCCAACAGCTCCTTGCTGAATGATGCTTACCTCAGTGAATGGTGACACCATTCTCCCAAGTTGTTCAGACACTTTAGTGATTCCTCTTTCTCTAACACCTTGTGTTCAACCTGACAACAAGACTTACAACTTCTTCCTTCAAATCCAACTTCTTCTCACGGTCTCTACTGACACTATCTAAGGCTCCAGCATCTCACATCTGGAGTATTGCCTCCTAGAAACTCTCCTAGATTTCCTTCTTACCCTCACAATCCTTCTACAGATGATTTGATAATGTCACTTTCCTCCCCAATGACTTACAACCAATCTAAACAAAACCGTCGCCTGCAAGACTCTGGGATCTGGCCCCTGCCTACTTCTGTGATCTCATTTCCTACCATGTTCCCTTATACCTCTCGAGCCACACTTGCCTTCTTGCTTTCTTGGGAACACCCAAGCATGATTCTGCCTCTATACCTTTGTAAATGCTATTTCCTTTGCCTAGAACACTCTTCCCACTAGATAACCTTAGGATTTGTGTCCTCACTCCTTAAAGATCTTGTCAAGTATCAGTTCCTCATAGAGGCCTTTCCTTTGCACCCCACATAAAAAAGCATTCTCATCCCTTTATTTCCTTTGGAGTGCTTATTACTGCATGCCTTTGTATTATATGCTGTGTTGTTTATTGGCTTATTATCTCTCATTCCACTGGGATAGAAGTTCCATGTTCACCATTGTACTTTAAACACCTAAAATAGCATTTGGTTCATAGTTGGCACTTGATACATGTTTTTTAATTTAAAAATAAAGAGCTGCTTATGTTTTTCCCATTAGTTTAGAAATGCATGTACACACAGAGAGTCTTTCTCCCTACCATCCTCCCTATTTCGGTTGTGTATTGGCTTTGGCTCCAGAGACATTGTAGAGTGTAAGACCTCTCCGCTTGGCTAGGATGCCCTGGCAACAAAGAAAGAAGCCCTAAAAGGTCAGCAACCACAACAGAACTTTAATGTAGGGAGCACAGAAGTCAGGAGGTCAGAACAAGGTGGCTGCTGTGCTGGCATTGGTGGGCATGTGGTAGGGAGGCTCCCTGTCTCTAAGATGGCTCTCCTGGGGTTCTGGTTAGGTAGTGTTCTACATCGTTTATAAGTATTAATTATCTTAATCTTCCTAATAGTCTTATGAGATAAGTCCTATTATTATCTTTTCTTAGAGATGAGGGACAGCTACCCTTCCTAACAGCATGATCTGGAAGTTTCCACCATTAAACAATCACCTTCTCTGTAAGTATGCAGAACAATGTACAGCAGGTCCTGGTGAATAGATCTGTCTGGTCTTAGCCTAAGTATGCTTTCCTGCGGGGAGAGTTTGGGGGATTGTGAACTCTGCTACTTCTATGCCTGTAAGGTTCTCCCAATAAACTGTATTTTGCATTTGTGCAGTGTAGCCCTATGGGGCATGTGTTCATACCTCCTTTGTACAACAATTAGATATTTCTGTATTGAGTTAGCTTTGTCATTCAAAGAGAAAACATTACTGCAAACCAATAGAGTGTCATGAGGGTTATTACTGTATCGATGAAGTTCTCAAAATGTATTTCAACCCACTGGTACTTTGTCTCTCTTCTCCATGCCAGAGCCTCTAACCAGCATTATTCTTCCTGGAAGAGTAACTGGTAACAGAGCCCGGGGCTTGACTTAAGAGCGCCTGTCTCACTGAGCGGACCTCGCTGGAAGTTCCAATGCTTTGCTTCCCATCTGGGGACCAGGGAACACTCACTTTACCAGAAGAAGGTGCTATGAGGAAAAGTCAAAACCCCGTCCTTTCTAAGAGTCCAATACATCTGATGAGATGCTGATATTCTTTGTCCTTTCCACATATGCTAGTCTCCCTTTCTGGAAATTTCTTCTGCTAGTTCCATGCCATTTTTGTTGGTTTTTTCCTCCCACTGTCTTAGAATTTTGCTTGAAACTCTTTATTTTTATTTGATGTGAAAATATGGGGCAAAGAATTCCACATTCCAGATATGCTTCCATCATCTGTTTGCTTCATGGGCCAGTGTATTCTGTTTTTTTTTAGATACCAAGTCTTTTTAGAGGTGATGATGATGTCATTCCTTGGTTTTTCTGTAGACAGTTTACGTTCTTTGGTGTTTCTTAGAGCCATTTACCATTTCCTGTTGGGTGGGACTTTGTCCTGTTGGAATTCTATTTATAGTCTTTTTCCCATTAGTTTAAAAATACACACATACACAGAGAGTCTTTCTTTCTCTCTAACATCCACCCTCTTGTGGTTGTATATTAGCTTTGGTTCCAGAGACATTCTTCTAGAGTGTAAGACCTCTGAGCTTGGTTAAGATGCTCAGGCAACAGAGAAAAAAAGCCCTAAAAGGTCAGCAGCCACAACTGAACTTTAACGTAGGGAGCACGGAAGTCAGGAGGTCAGGACAAGTTGGGTGCTGTGCTGGCCTGTGGTGGGCAGGTTCCCTGTCTCTAGGACGGCTCTCCCGGGGTTCTGGTTTGTCACAGCTGCCGCAGGTGGGAGAGTAGAAGTCAGGAGGGGAGTAGGGGCAGTGACTTGGAAGTGGGGCAATTAGCAACCCAAATCCAGTTCTGACACAAATGGTAATTGGATGTTTTACTTTTCTTCTTTTCCTTTCTCTATTCCTCACTTTTTCTCTACTTGAAACTCACACTGCTTCAGTAGCTTTCTTCTTTAGTGTAGAGGACAATGCTGGCATGAAAATACACTACTCGAAGAGTAAAGTTAATAATGGCAGCAGAATATCTGGTGTTGGTCAAGCGTAAAAGTGGCAGCATGGCAGAGCTGTCCCCTTGAGCTCTGCTCTTCAAGGAAGGTCATGACCCTGCTCTGCCTCGCTTCTCCTCTATCCGAGTTCTGACCATTGGAAGGAAATAAGTAGAAGGTGAGAAATACTGTTGGGATACAAGCAAGGTTAGTCACAGGACCCATCTCTGCTTTGTCAAGCCTCTTCCATGGGGAGGCCCTGCTTCTTTCTTTCTTCATACTATGTGTCTACTATGTGCCAAGTATGAGTGGTGGGGATATAGTGGTAGTCAATATAAAAACAGTCCTTTGTACCAGCAAGGAAAAAATGTCATTGAAGTAATTGCAAGTGTGATAAGTGTTAACCCCAAAGCATATTAAGGACATCATGGGAACACACAATGAGGGAGCCGATCTGATTCCCTTTACCTAGAGGCTTAGCCCTGCCTAGGATATAAGCCCTTTCCCATCAGTTATGAATCCTTAGAATTAGACTTGCTAAGAATCATAGAAAGCTGGATGCCTGGAGAGCTCATGCAGATCCACCAGATTACAGCCTTCCCCAGTCATCTACCATGTTAGTCCAGTAAGTTTGAGCTTTAATCTTAGTTGCATTGTCCTGCATTCTAGTTCTTTGCTGGTATTTGGACCTTTTCACCTTACTTATCTCTTAAACACGCGGTTTTTCCCAGTCCCTCCCCTATAAGACCAAATCCTTTCTCTTGTTATCTGCAGTCACTGAGTTCTGCTAGGACGGGACTGCTCTCCATCCATCTGACTTTGATTCTAGGCTGTTCCTGGGACTCCACCCTTATGCCCCACCCTTCATATTGGACCAACGCACGCTGGTTCTGGACCATGGATAGTTTCCAGAGCTAAGTAGGTTGTCCTCTCTGTCCTTATTCTCCTGATTCCTGGTTTCTTGCCTCCTCTATTTCATTTTGCTGTGACCAAGTAGGCTGTGCGACTAAGTCTGAGTTGTGACATTGTTACCCAGAGTGCCCTGGAATTGTTGACAATTGAATACCTATTGATTTCTTCTTTTTCCTTTGTGCACAGTTTAAGTGCTGACAATTTAGTCAACAAAAATTTGCTGAGAGCTCGCCATGTACCAGCCATTATTCTGAGCACCAAGGAAATACCAGGGAACAAAGCAAGATCCCCGTCGTAAACGTGTCCATTCTGTGTGTGCTCTCTGCAAATATGGATCTTTAAAATCAAACTCATTCTGATTTGAGATCAATTGGGTCCTCCACTCAAGACACACTGAACTTCCAAACACCAAGATCTCCCCAGACAAAGGAGCCCAGGTATTGCTTTAATTCCATTCCTCTCACTTTCTCCACTGAAAATGAAACCCCATATGGATGGATCGTTTCCAAACCACCCTGCTGGAATCATGACATCAGTTTCACAAATTGCGTCACCAAGTTTATAAACTACAACTGATAAATGAGTTTGAGGCTTGGAAATCAAATAATTGCTCTTTGTGGCTAGACAACACAAGTTGCTCATTGTCGACACAAAGATTCCAAGCTAAGGCTTCTCATTTCAGAGACTTTAACCATACTATTTAAGGCAACATAAATTTGACTTTTGCTCTGATTAAAACCTATTGTAATAATAACATGAATCACTGTTGGATGAATAGTCCCTTATGTTTCCCTCTAATAGGAATAAAAGCTTGGTGGTAAACACACACACACACACACACACACACACACACCCCACATTTTATGTGGGGTGGCTATGCCATGAACATATGTATAATTGTTATGCAGTTTCACTGATTTCTTCTGTGTTTTGCCTTTCTTTTCAGTTTCAGAGTTCTCCTATTGACTATCATAATTATGGGCAATTACAATTAAGCAGAATTTTGAAATCATGCCCTAGGACTGATCACTTTCTCGAGACAAATTTCACCACACACTCTAGCTGAGTAGCAGACAAGCTAAAGTCAGAATGGGCTCCCCGGCTCTTGCAGCAAGCACAGGATGTGCCAGTGATATGAGGCAGAGCCCAGCAGACATCAGCTGGGTGGAGTGGGTAACTGGCCATGTGGAGCGATGTGAGAGATTCCCAAAAAAGGTACTGGATTGAGAAAGCCTTTCCTCTTTGCTACAGACAGGGGTTGTTTTTATTGGCATTACTGTGAGATAAGTCTCACCACTCCATCTGCCAACCTCTCATCTCCTCAACAAAGGTTAAGGGAAGTTTAATGACTTGGCCAAACTGACAGAAATGAGTGTCTGCATTAAGCAAATGCATATTTAGGTCTGGAGTTCAGCAGAGAAATCTGGGCTTTTTCTGTAGATCTAGGAGTCCTCCACCTTGGCGTGGTAATTAGAAAGTGTGGAAGTGGATGAGACAACTGACGGAGAATATTGGAGAGCTGAGGACAGCAGTGTTTAAGAGATAAATACAGACACTGAGGGGATGTAGCCAGAGAGAAAGAGAAAACCTAAAAGAATTAGATATCATGGAAGCTCAAGGGTGAAATTTATCTGCAGAGTCAAATGTTGCTGGGAAGGCAAGATCCAATTGAATGGCATGGACTTCAAAGAATCAATAGTTGAAGCCATCCTTCTGCATCTTTATAGATTTACACTATTCTTTTTAAGGGCTGTATAGTATTTCATGGACGCTGTACCTCATGTACTTAACCACTCCCTATCTGCGGACATGTTTCCTATTTTTCAGAATTATAGACAAGTGTGAATACATCTTTTCAAATTTGTGTAGTATCTCTTTGAAGTAAAGTCCTACAAGTAGAATTTTTGCCACAAAAAGTATGTACATCTTATGTCTTAATTGTTCTTGTCAGATTACCCTCTGGAAAAGTTGTACTATTTTACAGTGCCCTCAAAACGAACACCAAGTAGATAGTTCTCCCAAACTTGTCAATGTGTGAGTTTAAGCAATTTTTAAAAATCTTTGCCAATCTGATAGGTGAAAATCATCTAATTATTTTAAGTTGCCCCTTTCAATATTAGTGTAGTTGAACATTTGTTTCATGTATTTATTGACATTTACATTTTCATTACCTGTTTGTCACTTTTGCCCATTATTTTCTATTGGAGCTTTAATTTTTCTTTATTTGTACCAACTCTATTGATATTATATTACTGTTGTCAATATTTTCTTCAGTTTGTCTTTGTCTTTCAGCCTTTTATGTGATTATTTTTTTGCCACACAGAAGTCTTCAATGGTTTTTACTCATCATTATTTCTTTATCATTATTTTTTCCTGTTTTCTTTTATTTTTATGTGTTAAAGTATTTACATTTAAATCTTTGGCCTGCTTACATTTACTTAGATGAAGTGAGTCAATGATCTAATATTTTCCCTTTAGTTGCTAGTCAATTTTAACAACATTTTTTGATCAATCTGTTCTTTTCTCCAGTGATTTGAATGTCACTTTTTGTCGCATACATAACTAGTACCGGGTTCTTTTCCATTTTCCCGCCATCTGCAAACCTGGAGCTCCATTGTGGCATCAGAGTGTGAGACCTCACCCAGCCCCTAATTCATACCCAGCCAGGGGAATTGGTGAGCAGTGTCTCAGATGGAGTCCAGGAAGTAGCGGGAGAGCGTTTCAGCAGCTCTTGGGGAACAAGACTCTGACTCATGCAGTGACTGGAACATCATGGGCGGCTCCTTCGAAGCACAAAAATAAACGGGGATCTGACAGCACAGTGGCAGGCTGCCTGGGCATTTATTCCCTGGACTGCAGCCCTGGGATGATGGTTTCTCTGCTTTATTCTGGCCACTGCTTTAGGCGCTGGTATGATGCCCACTCACAGGAGAACTGTACCTAATACAGGGTTCAGGGTGATCAGCACCTCCAGGATGAATGCTGATCTCCAACGGGGATGAGAAGGCACACCCAGATCCTGGTGTCCCTTCCCCAGATGCTGACCCCCACCAGTTTCCCTCCCTCCAGTCCTGCTTCAGGGTGCCATTGCTTTTCTTTTGGGCACTCACCCCAAATGTACCAATTCCCCCCTCTTTTGAGCTAATGTGAATATGGCTTCTTTTCTGAGAGTGGCTACCCTATGAGTTTGAATACAATCTTATAAAAATGGCATTCCTATGTCCTCATGTTACTTTTTTTCTTCTTTTTTTTTTAATCCTCACCCGAAGATATTTTTCCATTGATTTTTAGAGAACGTGGAAGAGAGAGGGAAAGAGAGAGAGAAATAATGATTTCTACACACGCCCAGACCAGGTATGTGCCATTGACCAAAATAGAACCCAGGACCCTTCTGTCTGCAGGCCGACGCTTTATCCACTGAGCCACACCAGTTAGGGTGGAGCAGCCCTGCTTTTAATTGGGGGAGACAAGCATAGATCCTCATCACTCTTGCTCCTTGAATCGTTCCAGAAGCCTCAGAAGCTGGAGCTGTTTCTTCTCTTGCTCAGTGCCTGGGGTTTGCCTTTAGTCTTCTTACTCCCAGAGATGCCCCTATGGTTTCAATCCCTGCAGGATGGGTTGAGTCTTTTGAATTCAG
>NW_006286980.1:1593235-1599969 GCF_000327345.1 Myotis davidii | reverse complement strand
CATTCCTGCTATTGTCTTCTATCACTAAGCCCATTCTATTATCCAAGTCTCACTTTTACTGATGTTGGAAGTCCTTGCTTTTGGAGAAGGGATAGCCTGCCTACTTAAAGATACCTGTGCAGTTTGGACCCTGTCTGGCTGAGAGGTAAATTCAGGCTAAAATTCAAAGCTCACCACAGGAGTCCTGGCATGGTGCTAGGGAAGTGGGCAGGTGCTGGTCTGCCTTGAGGAAGGCTTGCCTTTCTAAGTTGCACAAAGGCACTGTAGGGGCTGGCAGAAGTCTTGGCTGTGACAGGACTTGGAGAAACCATGAGTTAGTCCAGAGTTATGGCCTTTTGCATTAGGAAAATAGAGAGACTCCTCACAGTATTTACCGGAAGGGTCCATTACAGGTGCTTCTTGTCAGTTTCTCTCAACGTCCTCCAATGGGAAGCCTATTGTCACTGACTCGACTTCAAATGAATGTGAACATTTCACTTCTTCCTTTTTAGCTGAGGGGTATCTTTGCTACTGTGAGGAAAGTCTGTTCTCTGCGGTGAAGTATCCAGGGCGGGGCTCTTCACTAGCCTTCTCTCCCCCTTCCTTCACCCCCTCCCCCTTTTAGAAGCTTAGACATTTGTTGGTAAGTAGGACAGCCCATGGTCTCAAAAAGAGCAAAGAACATCTGTGGAACTGTCAACCCAATACCCTTCCAACTCCCTTATCCTAGGAACTGTCTCTCTTCCATCCTCCCTCTCTCTTACCCTCCCACTTTATCACCATGGCTATATCAGGAGTGCCATTTTCTTATATGACACATCTCCTGTTAGGCTTGATCCAACCTGAGCCAAAAGGTTGTCCCTGGAATTTTTAAAATTAAAATTGAGAGGGATTGCTTCTCTCTAGGAATAAAGCTGTAAGATTTTAAAAAGTGAAATGAAGGACTTGTACATGGTTAAGTATCCTCCTGGTAGAGAAGGTTGAGCCACACCCAACAAGGGTGGCATGTAGAGAAACAGAGATTCCAAATGCAGAAGGAGAAAGTGCTGGCGGCTTTCCAGCCCCTGGTTCCCATTGTTCCAGAGGCTCAGCTGCATTCCAACTTTCCCCTTCATATGGTTATACACGTCCTTCTTGGATTCGGTGACCCAGAAATCCCTGCCCCCACCCCCTTCTTTGGGCTAATTCAAGCTGTTTCTATTACCTTGCAACCAAGAGCTGTATGTATACAAAGACAAATAAAGTATCTTAGGAATGCTTTGCTTTTCCAGTTAAACTTCACTGGGCCTGGACTCTGAGTATCATTTCACATAGATGAAAACCAGAGTTCTATTGAATCATCTGTTTCTTGGATTGCTAAATAGGATTCATTTCCCACTGAAGGGTAACAGTGAAGTGTATGGTTAAGGAAACAAAGTCTAGAAGGGGTTTCCGGTTCACAATAATGCTAATTTCCTGAGAAAATTGCTTGACCCCAGATGAGGCATTTACGAGAATTGCTTTGTTTTAAACGACAGAGCTCTATTGTATAGTAGACATTCCTGAGATGACTTATTTTCTATAACATATATGAGCAAATTAAACAGGGATATAAACAGAATAAACAGGATTTAAAATGTGTATGCGTGAAACACAGTTTGAAGAATCTCTGCCAGGGTTTCATAAGATCAATGCTATTGTAAAATTATTTCTCACGTTTGCATTAATGACATTCATTCATTCATACCTGCTTTGGGAAAACTCAGTGGAGGCTACAGGGTTGGACAAAAGAGTTTCTTACTACAGGGTGTTCATAGCCTTAATCTGGAAGCACACTCATGAAAGGGAATTAATGCAAGGCCAATTAACATAGATGCATGAACAGAGACAACGAAGTATTCTGGAAGCATTGAGGGAGGAGACACAAACTCCAGCTGTGGTGAACACAAATGGCAGGTGTATATTCTCCAAGCTCACAGAAAATTATCTCTAAGTCTCAAATGTCAACTTGCTATTTTTCAATGATAACTATTGATCTCAAGTTTCCAGACATTTCTTGGGTTGTACATGAGCTTACTACAGGGCCCTTAACTGACACCTGATACTTCCCAAACTGAGATTCTATTTTATGATGACTATTTCTCAAAATACTTCACAATTCTAATATTTGCAAATTTTATAATGCGAGAGGCAAAGCAGTGAGTGGTTTAATGGATTAAGTCCAAGGAGCAAATCTCTTTTCCTACTAAAAATGAACAAGGGTTGGCCAGCCTTTTTTGTAAAGGGCCAGATAATGAATATTTTCTGCTTTGCAGGCTGTAAGAACTCTGTTGCAACTACTCAACACTACCGTTTTAGAGAAAGAAAGAGAGAGCAGCTATAGGCAATACATGACCGATGAACCTGGCTGCGTCCCAATAAAACTTTATTTTCAAAAACAGGTAGAGGGCTGGATTTAGTTCACAAGCTGTAGTTTGCTGACACCTGAACTAAAAGGAAGGGGAAAAGTTATGAGCATTTAATAAGAATGTACTCACATAGTGTTGTATATAGTGGAGAGTTTATAAAATGTAAAATACACGGTCCAAAGCCCAGTACAATGGAGGCTATCTGTGATGTAAAATGGGGTGTAAGTGAGGACCAAATACTTCTGGCTTCTAAGAGTCAGAAGGTATAGGGTCTGCTCCGCTGGAGAGAGGGAAATGGATTGTGAGTAGGAGGAGCCACTGAGAAAATGAACAGGGATAAGAGAGCATTAGGAGGGAACAAAGGACCTTTAGAAGGAAAGTCTAATATGTACATAGTTTTGAGGCCCCTCCTTGTTTTCTGTCTTTGCCTTTCCCAGAGCCTCAGCTGGGTGCCCACTCCAGGATTAGTCTCATGCTCACGACCTATTTCAGTGCTGTAGCTTCACCACGGTGGCTTGGAATAAAGTCACGCTCCTGGGGCCCAGAATCTAATGACAACAGCGCTGGTCTCTTTAGCTGTGCCCCCTGAGATGCCTTCACTTTAGAATGGTCCATGCCTGGTGCTTGCTTTTTCTTTGATAGACCTTTGGTTCTGATAGAGCGTCAGCCTGCGGAATGAAAGGTCCTAGGTTGGATTCTGGTCAAGGGCAAGTGGGTACCTCGGTTGCAGACTCCTCCCTGGCCCACTAGGGGCTTGTGCAGGAGGCAACCAATCGATGTGTTTCTCTCACATCAATATTTCTCTCTGTCTTTCCCTCTCTTCCACGCTCTCTAAAATTCAATGGAAAAATATCCTCGGGTGAGGATTAAAAAACAAACAAACAAAACAAAACAAATAAAAAACAAAGTAGCACCTCCCAACCTTTCCTGCCTGGAGCTGGATCCCGCTCTCAAAACTCTCTGCTGACAGATGTAAGTCTACCGCAGCAGGAGAACTATTCAGATAATTGACTAATGTCCCATCTGACTACCAAACTAAACTGGCCCCGTCTCGCTCATGAGCTTGTCATTGTTAAGCTGGGAACGCCCTTTGGACATTGTACTTCGGACCACTTGACTGCCTTTTTCTTTAGCCGCATCTTCCCTGGCCACTGTTCAACCAAGGAAGCCAGTCTCCATCCGTCCTGGTTTACTCTCTTTCCCCACTGGTCCTCTGTTGCAGAAACTTCACATACACTGTGCCTGAGCCCACCTGACTTAGTGCAGTGTCACACGCCTCGTGCCCACCAACTTGAAATGGGCCAGAAGGAGATAAAGGCAACTTCCAAGCCCGCCTTTGACTCCCTTGTTGCCAATCTACAGTCAATATTCCCATTGCCAAGCTGAAAAAGGTAAAAATCCTCCACTGATGGAATGCAATCAGCTTTGCTTTATCATTATTGGTAAAGGGCATTTGGAGGTGTTTGGAGAAGGGTTGTGGGGCTATGTCTGGGCTTGCTGAGAAGTAACACAATTAATTAGCACATTAGAATCACCTGGGAATCTTTTTAAAATCCTGATTTCTGGGCCTCATCCTCCAGAAATTCTGCTTCTTTGTTACTAATGTTGTGGCCCCACCCCGTAACAAAGAAACAGAATTTCCGGAGGATGAGGCCCAGAAATCAGGATTTTAAAAAGATTCCCAGGTGATTCTAATGTGCAGCCAAGGTTGAGAACCACTGCTGTAGAAGGTCACTGGGGTTGTCAGTTGAGAACATTTTGAAATATAGTTTGGCAAGATCGATTCAAATAACAAAGATTGATCTTCCCCTCTTAGCAGTTTTATTCCAAATGGGCCTAAATGCATTTTGTAGCCTAGCATAACCAGAATGAAAAGACTCTGTATTGATATTCTCTCAATATCACCTACATCTTGTAAGTATTCTTGCCCCAAATAACCTGAAATCTCAAATATTGAAGCAAAGGAGTGCAATGTGAGAAAATCCTCATCACTGGGTGAGGCCAGAGTCCATAGGAGGCAGGAGAGCTCTGAATTCTCTAGGCAGGACTCCTTGCTGTGCTGAGTGTTTACTCCAGTACTCTTCTTAGAGGACAGTATTACCAAAAAAGGCTGGCTTTATCTTATAATCTATAATAATAAAAACGTAATATGCTAATTAGACCAGACAGCCGAACAACCTTCTGATGTCATTCTGGTCGTCCTTCTGGATGAAGCCTCCGTGGTGGGGACAGAGGCAGAGGCGGTTAGGGGCATCAGGCAGGCAGGCAGAGGCGGTTAGGGGCAATCAGGCAGGCAGGCAGAGTGGTTAGAGGTGATCAGGCAGGCAGGCAGGTGAGCGGTAAGGAGCTAGTGGTCCTGGTTGCGAGAGGGTGCAGGTCAGGCTCAGGGATCCCCTCCCACCACACCCTGCACACATTTCGTGCACCAGTCCTCTAGTGAAAAATAATCAAAGCAATGCATATTAAAACAAATGTGAAATAATTTCAACCACTGAGGTGAATAAAGATTAAAAAATTTTATATTAAAGTTATAGGAAAATGTACATTCTCATTTCCTGTTGTTGGGGGCATTAATTGGAATAACTTTTTCAGGTGTATTTTACAGTTTGTATAACATGATTAATGTTCATGCCTTTTGGTTCAGTATTTTAAAAAATTTTATCATTATTCTTAAAAGTATTTTAGATGTCCCTCTTCACCCTGCCCCCAGTAACCCCTTCACCCTATGCCCACCCCTTCCCCAGGCCTTCGTCATATTATTGTCTATGACCTTGGGTTATGCAAATATACATATAAGTTCTTTGGTTAATCTCTTCCCTCCCCTGTGCCCCCCACCTCACCCCTAACCCTTCTTTCTGAAGTATGTCAGTCTGTTGCATGCTTCTATGCCTCTGGATCTATTTTGTTCATTAGATTCCATATAAGTGAGATCATGTGATACTTGTCTTTCTCTGACTGGCTTATTTCACTTAGCATAATACACTCTAGGTCCCTCCATGCTGTCTCAAGGGGTAAGAGATCCTTTTTTTTTTTTTTTTTACAGCTGCATAGTATTACATTATGTACATGTACAACTTTTTTATCCACTTATCTACTGATGGGCACTTGGGCTGTTTCCAGATCTTAGCTATTGAAAATTGTGCTGCCATGAACATAGGGATGCATATATTCTTTCTGATTGGTATTTCAGGCTTTTTAGGATATATTCCTAGATGTGGGATCACTGGGTCAAAGGGTAGTTTCAGTTTAAATTTTTTGAGGAAACCACACTATTTTTCATAGTGGTTTTACCAGTCTGAGTTCCCACCAGCAGGGTTCCCTTTTTTCCACATTTTCACCAGCATTTGTAGTTTGTTGATTTATTAGTGATAGCCATTCTGGCAAGTGTGAGGTGGTACCTCATTGTGGTTTCAATTTGCATGTCTCTGATAATTAATGATGTTGGACATTTTTTTCATACGTCTCTTGGCCATTTGTATGTCCTCTTTGGAGAAGTGTCTATTCAGGTCCTCTGCCAAGCATTTTTTTTTTCTAAAATCACATCTGATACTCTGAGTCTGTAGGTTGCTTCTTTAATGTCCCTGATTTTTAAAAAAATTTAATTGATTTTTTTAGAGAGATAGGAAGGGAGCGAGAGAGATAGAAACATCTATTAGTGCTTCACATAGTTGCCTAAAGTGGCCTCCAGAGAGTGATAGCTTTACTTTCTCTTGCACCATCCACATCTCATTCAAAAGCCTTTTATTGACAGACACTACCCTGGAACTATCTGGGGAAGAGCATTCTGGGAAATGTAAATCTTGGTTTCTCCTCTCCATTATAGAAGAGCAAAGCAATGATATTGATACTATACAACCCTAAGTTGGTCACTAAGCTTTTTTGTTTTAATTATATGTTCTACTAGAGGCCCGGTGCATGAATTTATGCACAGGTGGGGTCCCTCTGGGTGGCCTGCAGGGACCAGGCCGAAACCCCCAGTCCAATGCCACCTGCTGCTCCTACCGGCTGCTTCTGCTCATCCCAGCCCCACTGTGCCTGCTGCAGGCTCACACCCAATCAGTCCCAATCGGGATAGGTTTTTGCTGCCACAGCAGTGCTCACCAGCCATGAGCCCTGTGTCTGACGCCCTCCCAAGGGGAGTGGCCTGTGGGATCAGGCTGAAACCACCTCTCTGACATCCCCTAAGGGGTCCTGGATTGCAAGAGGGTGCAGGCCAGGCTGAGGGACCCCACCAGTGCATGATCGGGCTGGGGAGGAACTGTGGGAGGGCTCCAGGGCATGTCTGGCCCATCTTGCTCAGTCCTGATCAGTCGGACCCCAGTACCAAGCTAACCTACCAGTTGGAGCATCTGCCCCCTGGTGGTCAGT
>NW_006286980.1:1574934-1592584 GCF_000327345.1 Myotis davidii | reverse complement strand
GCAGCCCTGACTCCAGGTCCAGGTGAGTCTCTGGGGACCCAGACTCACACAGGAGAAACTGGACTGTCTGGCATCAGTCGGAACTCGAGGGCAGCTTTCTATCAGAGGTGCTTGCAGTGATTACTGGGACACTGAGAAGCGGGCCCTCTTAGGGCAGGACTGAGGAGCAGCCACAGCTGCTTGCTCCACCCTGTTGATACCCTGGGACGTTGCCCCGCCCAAGCTGTGCACCTACTTTTGCAGAAGGAAGGCCTGGCCCTTTGCAATCTGAAAATTACCTAACAAACTGCAGCTGGCCCAAGGCCCCACAGCAGCTTGCATTCCTTCACAGCTGGGCCTCATCTGGGCACCTCCAAACTCCAAAAAAGGAAGGGGGATCTGCAGATCTTTTCATAGCTCCTACTGGGTAACCTCAGGCAGACACTAAATTAGCACCTCCTTAGATCCAAGAGCCAGTGTGCCCAGTGGGCCAGCTTTAGCTCTGGCTCCAGTTCTGAGTCCTCTGCTGTTGAAAGCAGGTATCTGCTTTGTTTGTGTTCTATAATCGAAACACTGTACCAACTCCAGCTCTGAGATCCCAGCTGGCTGAAAGCAGGTTTCTGGGGTTTTGTTTAGTTTCTATATTTGTAACAATGTTTCAAACTGCAAGCTCAGAGGCGGGCAAGGCAGGTGGGGAACGTTGGAGTCCTCCGTCACTGAAGCAAGCAAGCCTCATGTTAGCTTCAAGGTGCCTGGCTGCCGGCTGCCATCTTGGCTGGCAGTTAATTTGCATATCGCCCTGATTAGCCAATGGGAAGGGTAGCAGATGTATGGCTAATTACCATGTTTCTCTTTTATTAGATAGGATGTTTTAAAGCCTATGTATCAAAACTGGGCCATGCATACACTGTTGTTGGCAACAATGGTATAGCCACTCTGGAAAACTGTCAGTTCCTTGAAAAATGAAATATGCAACTATCATATCACTCAGCACTTCTGAGCACTTACCCCAGAGAAATAAAAGTTTATATTAGTATAAAACCCATGTACAACTGACAGTCTGACATCCCTCTAGGGGTCGGATTGCGAGAGGGCGCAGTTGAATCTGAAGGACTCCAACTGGTACACGAATCCATGCACTGGGCCTCTAGTTTAGTATATTAGGTCTACAATTCAGATTTTCTGATTGTTAGTTTATAACCTGTGTCCTGTAGTGGAAGGGTCTCAAGAAATAGAAATGCCACCTTAACTAGAGAGCACCCTGTAGTACATCTTCCCATGGCATCAAGCTGCCTGTTCTGTTGGGTAATTCAAAAAGAAATTGGGGAAATCAACCATGCCAAGTATTACTCAGTGGTTGAGAGTGGACCCAGGAACCAGCAGGTCATGGTTTGATTCTGTCAGGGCCATGCCCAGATTTTGGACTCAATCCCTAATAGGGGTGTGCAGGAGGCAGCTGATCGATAATTCTCTCATCATTGATGTTTCTATCTCTTTCTCCTTCTCCCTTCCTCTCTGAAATCAACAAAAATATATTTAAAAATAAAGAAATGGGGAAAAAAATAAAGAAATGAGGTTAGCTTCAAGGTAAAATGATGGACCCAGGTAATGATTGTAATAAGTGAACATTTAGTGTTACTTTTTGTCCTCCCTTATAATTTTGTACTTTTCTAAAAGTCCCTGACATAATTATGGTTTTCCCATTGGGCTTATAAATATTTGGCATATTGATATTTTTGGTAGGGAAACTGGGGAAATATCAATGATTCAGTCTCTTTCCTGAGGTCAGGTAATGCAGAGGCTCTTAGATGATGCAAAGTCTCATTAAAAAAGAAAGTTCTCCAGGGAAATCTAAAACAAGTGGAGTAAGCAATTTAAGAGGCATAGGTTTGTTCATTTAGAATGTTTATTGCTCTCTGTTTTGCTGAAGTTGTTTCCTCTAATCTGAATATTTCTAATGCTATCAAGAAAAATTCCCTGCTTTCTGGCAGCAGGATATATATTTTGCTTTCTCCAGATATGTTCAAAGGTAATTATGAAGTTTAGAAAAGGAACCCTGAATCTCTCCCTGTGCAGATATCTGGGCCTGTGCTTTGAGCATTGATCTGGCTGGTTGATTAATTCTAAAAAACAAAAAAAATCTTCCTGGTATGCATACAAATAAGGCCTCAAAATATGGAAATGTGACATAATGGAGAATACTTTTGGGTCTTAGCTAATCTTAGGGAACTGGTGAATAATTTATTCTCTTAATTAGTTTTCTTAAAGTCTAACCAAAGATTGCTATTTACCAGTAATTAGGATCTCCATTTCAGCTCCTTCTTTCAGAGAGAGAACTAGCATGATGAGTTTAAGTTGGTAGTGAGGAATTAAAAGCTATTCAATAATGTTTTTAAATTTAACAATATATATTTACTGTAGAAAATAGGGAAAAGTACTAGAATGATTAAAATTACTCCTAATTTTGACAACTAAAGTAATCAACATTATATATTTTTCAGTCTTTCACAACAGTGACACATTATCTTATATAGATGAAGTGTGTCTATGTGTAAAAATGCATATAAATTGGAACCATGCTTTGCACTCTGTTGTTGTGCTCAACAACATACCATGAACATTTTTTCAAATCATGAAGTTTTCTTCTATAACACATTCAAGGACTGCATAGTATTCCATTGAAATGCGTGCACCATAATTTATTTAATTAATCCTCTTATTCAACATTTCAATTTCTTATGGTTTTGCATTATCATAAATAATTCTGTGGTGAAGAACCTGTAACTCTTGATACCCCTGATTATTTCCTAAGGGTAAATACATAGAAAAGGGTAAACATTGAATATAGATATCCCTTATTTCTGCCTGCCCAGAATTCCTTTCCCTTTTCAGATGACAGAATTGCCCTCTGATGTCACATATCCATTTCCTTTCAGGAATCACTTCTCCCCCACCTGGTGGAACTTTTTGTCACATGGCTGGGACTAATCAGGATTAACACAGTGACTGGTCCAGGAGGGGGCATGTGATCCACTCAGGGCCAATAAGAGGGAATTTTTCTAAGTCTGATAGACTTGGAATAAAACATTTCTTTGCCTCTGAAATGCGGGGTGCCAAGGACCATTTAAAATTGAAACTGACAGAGCCATCTTTGCCACAGTGGTGCCAACACAGAAGAAAGCAGAGCTGAGAGATGGAGAGAGAAGGGGGATTTCTGATGACACCATTTGAGTTCCTGGTTTTAGCCATGCCAGAAGCAAGATGTTCCCCTAGACTTTTCCAATTACTCGACCTAATAAACCCCCCTTTTTGCTTAAAATAATTTAAGCTAGTTTTCTGTTTTTAGGCAACTGAAACTCTTAACTAACATTGATATATATATTAAAAAATATTTTTATTGATTTCAGAGAGGAAGGGAGAGGGAGAGAGAGTCAGAAATATCAATGATGAGAAAGAATCATTAATTGGCTGCCTCCTGCATACCCCCTACTGGGGATTGAACCCACAACCCAGGCATGTGCCCTTGATCAGAATGGAACTTGGGACTCTTCAGTCCACAGGCCAACGCTCTATTCACTGAGCCAAACCAGCTAGGGCCACATTGATATTTTTAAGATTTTGATGCATATTCCCAGATTACTTCCCAGGACAATATATTGCCAAATTTATTTGTGAAATTTTAAATTTAATTATAGTTGACATTGTTGTACTTGGTCAGTTAGAATTAACAGTATGAATCAATCTTACCTCTTCTTTCCATACCCACTTCCCCTCCTGACTAAAGGAGAGCATCCCAGTCAAGTCATCACACTCCAAGTGTGTGTAAGGGTGAAGGTTGTGGTTGTGGTGAATATAGATCAAGCTAGGGTTATAGTATGCCTATTTTTCAGGGTGAGTAAAAGCCCTTGCTATCAAGGAAGGGAAAATAGGTCAATGTACTCCTTAGCCAGTGATGGCGAACCTATGACACGCATGTCAGAGGTGACACGCGTGTCAGAGGTGACACACGAACTCATTTTTTTGGTTGATTTTTCTTTGTTAAATGGCATTTAAATATATAAAATAACTATCAAAAATATAAGTCTTTGCAATATGGTTGCAAATATCAAAAAATTTCTATATGTGGCACGGCACCAGAGTTAAGTTAGGGTTTTTCAAAATGCTGACACACCGAGCTCAAAAGGTTCGCCATCACTGCCCTTATATTTACTTCCTTTCCACTCTCAAAAGTGAAAGTTAAGAGAAATCTTAAGAGAAGGCAGTTCCAAGAAAGGACTTACTAGTAAATTATTCAGGAGTAACTTGTCAACTTCAAGTCAGTGAACCAAGGAAGAGTATTTTGGAAAGAAACTATGTGACTAGACTAGGTGGAACCAAAGTTTTGGAGTCAGATAAAAGAGGCAGGCCAGTGGGCAGCTGTGGGAGGAGGTGGATGGGGTGGGGTGATTTTAAAAGAATGCTAAAAGAACACTGGCAGAAATAAGTCAACGCTAACATTTCACTGGGATGAATTGGAACGCAGTGTCCTTTAACTGTGGTTTTTCTGGCGACTCCTTATGTAGCTAAGGAAATGAAAACGGGTTCCAGTCTCATGAGGTAGCCACCGCTCTCAAAAGGAAAGACAAACAATACTCATTATTAGCAGCAGCCCACCTACTGTGTGCACTAGTGATCAGCTGAAACTCCTGAATCAATTAATGTGTGGCCTTGGCTGGTTTCTTGAGAGTAAGTGGTTTGTTTTACTCATCCTTTCATATACCTCCCAAATGTTTTCTGGTTCATAAAATTACAAACAAACAAAGCTGAATAGGGAAAAGAGTTTTAGGAAATGGGAACCGGTCATTAAATTTTTTAAAAAGAAGATTTCCTGTCCTTTGCTAGTGGAAGCGAAGTAGTAAGTAAATCTGTTTCTTAATACACATTTTATTGATTTAAAAAATAATTTTATCCATATAACAGAAATTCTCATTCATTGCTGATGGGAATGCAAAATGTTACAGCCCATTTGAAAGACATTTTGGCTGTTTCTTATAACACTAAAAGTATTCTTACCATATGATCCAGCAATCATGCTCCTTGATATTTCCTCAAAGGAGTCAAAAACTTATGTCCACACAAAAACCTTCACATGGCTATTTATAGCAGCTTTATTCTTAATTAACAGAATTTGGAAGGAATTAAGGTATCGTTTATGAAAGGGCGAGGGCTATGCCCTCCATCTCACCCCGGATCCTCCATGTTGGGGCAGTCCCCATGTGCTCAGGTAAGTACCTTCTTCCCGGAAGCCGGGATTTCTTTAAACTAACCAATGACAATCAAGGAACATGTGCGCCATAGAGATGACCACATCCTGTGTAACGAGACCCGACTTGCGCCTGGCCAATCAGCAGGGCCCACAGTCAGCTCCCCTCCCCTCACTTCACCCCTCTATTAAAGCCCTGATTTTCTCACGGGTGGCACTCTGTTTCCGATCGCTGAGTTGACCGGAGGGCGGGGTCAAGTTAGCTAGCTCAATAAAGGACCTTCTGCTTTTGCATCGGACTGGCTCCCTGGTGTGGTTTTCTTGGGGATCTTGATATCTGGGCATAACAGTTTAGTAGGTGAATAGATAAATAAATTGTGACATATCCAGACAATGGAATATTATTTGTCGCTAGAAGAAATGATCGACCGAGCCAAAAAAAGATATAGAGAAGCTGTAATGTGTATTACTAAGTAAAGAAGTCTGCATGAAAAGTCTACATACTGTATGATTCCTACTACATGACATTTTAGAAATGTAAAGAGATCAGTGGTTGCTAGGAGTTAGAGGGGAGGGATGGATGAATAGGTAGAGCAGAGAGGATTTTGAGGACAGTGAAACTAAGTTGTGTAATACTATAATGAGAGATTGTATTCATCATACATTTTTCAAAACCAATAGAATATACAACACCAAGAGTGAACCCTAATATAAACTATAGACATACATAGTGATATGAGTAATAATGATGTGTACATGTAAGTTCATGGATTGTAAAAAATGTATCATTCTGGTTTTGGATGTTGGTAGTAGGGGAGGCTGTGCTTGTGTCAGATAGTATATGGGAACTCTGTATTTTCCACTCAATTTTGCTATAAACCTAAAACTGCTCTAAAAAAATTAAGTTTGTTATAAAAAAGCGTACTAGTGATGAATGAGTGAGAGAGAGGTAAAAGTGCTGAGATGCTAGTTTTCACCAATACTACCTGAAGGAAAGTTTGCTTTTTTCTCTGACATCCTGCATTCCTCACTCCATCCCAACTTCCATTATTTTAAGCATTTAGTCTCTGTTTTTCTCCATGTGTTCATTCTATTAGTCTTATCTTATATTCATACTAGAGGCCCAGTGCACAAAATTCATGCACTGGGGGGGGGTGGTCCCTCAGCCCAGCCTGCCCCCTCTCATAGTCTGGGAGCCCTCAGGGGATGTCCTACTGATGTCCTAAACGGCAGTCTGGCCACGGAAGCTCGGAGCAGGTGCCCTGTGTGTTTGTCCACTGGGGGCCTGCCCCCAGTCGCGTCTGAGGCTCAGAGCAGTTACCCGTTTGTGTTGATCTCTCAGGCTCCAGGCTGCACCTGCGTGTTGTTCTCTCAGGCTCAGGGCCGTGCCAGTCCCCTCCTCCTGAGCTGGTTGTGACCATTATGGAGTCTTGACCTCATTTGCATATTACTGCTTTTCATATATATATATTTCCATATTTCAGGATGGGTACACTTTATACCCCAGGCCATGGATGGACCATGCTGAGATAGTTCTAGAGTGATGGGCTCATCCCTAAATGAACACACTTCTATATATGTGTCTGATTCCTACCTGTTTGCTCCCAAACTTCCCTGTCCCCTCACATTCTTCCTTTCTGTCTCCAGTTCCTGGGTGTTCTGGATCCAGAACCCCTAGGCTCACAGTACAGGGGACATGTTGGGTGAGACTGGCCTGGTCATTGCCAGGCCCACAATTCTGAGTTTCTTTTGCCCTCACAAACACCCAGATGTCTAAGCCTGGCCATTTGAGTGGTAGTGGACCTGTAAGGGAGATACCTAATGCATCTCCCCTGTCCCCATTAATTACATTACATTTCAGAAGGCTTTACCAACTCTTAAGGTGAGTTGATTTGTAGAATTTCTCCATGTGCATTTCACAGGGGTCTATGAGATATAGATGGCTTTAAGTCTTCACTGTTTTTAAAAATTAAACCATTTAAGAACTACTAAAGATTTCACAGCATTTAAATTATTTTTGCATTTTTTAGATAATTTTATGAGACAAAAAAAATACTCCAAGTTGCAAATGGTATCTAATGAATTGAAATACTATCCTGAAGTCAATACACCTGAATTTAATCTCAGTCACTCTCAAATACTTAACTTCCTCATATCTTTGCTTTCTCATATATACAAAGAATTGAGGGAGACTAGATGATATCATGTCTCTTCCAGGTTTAAAATGTTATGATTTTTACAATTTAAATACAAATGCAACCCTACCCTGTTTGGCTCAGTGGATAGAGTGTCAGCCTGTGGACTGAAGGGCACATGCCCAAGTTGCAAGCTCAATCCCCAATAGGGGACATGTAGGAGGCAGCTAATCAATGATTCTCATCATTGATAGCTCTATCTTTCCCTCCCTCTCCCTTCCTCTCTGAAATTAATGATTAAAAGTAAATAAAGCAAATGATGACTAAGCCAATACAGTTTCCTCCTGTATCATGTTTCTCTCAAAGTGAAACCTAAAAGCCTAAATAAACTTACTTTTAGGCCACATTTCAGATTTCATCAACTCCACATAGAGATTGACTATGGGTCAGAAAATGCTCATCTTGAAAAGGGGCAAGTCTGACTCATACAGATGTTCTTTCCACTCAACTGCAGACACTGTTTTTGTGGAAATAGTAGAAGAGTTGAGCCAGCCAGAGGCCCCTGACTGAGGAGACTGAAAGGTCTCCCAGTGCAACCACTCCCAAAGGCGGGTCCAGTTTCTATGAGCTGTTTCCTGCCTGAACAAACAGTCCCTCCCAAGCCTTTGATGCTGAACTGGTTCAGAGACCACCCTTTGGGATCAGGTCCACTCTAGCGGCCAGGGAGCCTTGGACAAAACGAAGTGTGAAGAAAGTGGTCCCTGGGATTTGACACTATGGCAGCCCCAGAAACAACATGAGTTCTTAGTCTGGTAATAAATAAGATGAGCCTGTGCCAAACTTGGAACTCATTCCTGGGTCTATCCTGGCTTATGTCAATGTGACAGACAGGACTCGCCATGGGGAAACAGGAGCCAAGACTCTATGGGTGGAAGTTTGGTTCTTGACCAAATTGGGAGGCTGTTTGTCTTGGAGTTCTCTTACTTAGTTCCCTTTTTAATATCCCCTCACCTCCTTTTTTGAAGCTTTACACTCTCCTAGCAAATTGGCACCTCTCCTCATCTCAGCTGCCTTAGACAAGGATCAAGGTCGAAAGGATTTGATTAATTCAAACAAATTTGGAGCAAATGAGAATTTAAGATGTCATTCTTCTCAAATGAATTTTTACTTCATAGGGGACTCTGAAAGATTGTAGTCTTCTATAAAAATCTCTACTAATGGAATTTCATATCTACAGGGGAGAGAGATTTGGATGAAGCACTGTTTAATGCCTTCTTATCATACCATGTTTGATAATACAAGGAAGCATTCATTTAATGCCAGCCAGGGGGCAAACACTGTTTTATCTACATTACTAATGCCAACTCAGTCACTCCTTACAGCCATATGAGGTAGGTGCTCTTTATTTATTTTTTTTAGAAGAAATCTTTTTAAATGTATTTTTATTGATTTCAGAGAGGAAGGGAGAAGGAGAGAGAGAAAGAAACATCCATGATGAGAGAGAATCATGGATTGACTGTCTCTTGCATGCCCACTACTGGGGATCGAGCCCACAACCCAGGCATGTGCCCTGACCAGGAATCGAACTGGTGACCTTCTGGTTCCTAGGTCGATGCTGTCACTGAGCCACGCTGGCTGAGTAAGGTAGGTGCTCTTATCCTCACTTTATAGGTAAGGAAACTGAAGAACAGAGAGGTTAAATAACTCTCCCAAAGGTTGTGTAATTGGTAAAGGACAAATTTGGGATTCAAATTCATTCAGTCTGCTTCTAGAAGCCATGCTCATAACTACTATGCTATTCTGCTTACTCTGTTTAAGACTTCCTCCAATCCCATTCTAAAAGTTTTAAGCCAATAAAATTACTTATATTTTTACGTTGAGTTAAAATTTTTCAATGGGGAGCCCCAGGATGTGCTAGGATTACATTTATTTTCTTGTACCACCCATTTTCCCTGTGGTTACAGATTGCCTTTCAATTTTTTCTTTCATTCTTTGCCTCAATCCTTAATATTTTCCATCCTTTCAACCCCATCTTCTAGCACACAAAATCTTCCTATTACTCCATCGTCCTACTCACTTCATTCTCTCTGTCAAAACCCTCCGATGACTTATCTTTTCAGTGAACACTAAAGCCCTCGTGATCTGGCTCCTGCCTGTTTCTCTGACATCATCTCCTACTACTCTTGTTTCACTCCCACTCTTCAAACACACAAAGCTCATGTCTACCTCTGAGCCCTTGTACTGCTCCTTCTTCTTCCTGAAATACTCTTCCCCAAAAGTTTCATAAGACTCAGTTCCTCTTTTCATTCAAGCTTCACCTCGTGTCTCCCCTTGGAGAGTCTCCCTGTCGACCCTGCCTGAACTACACACCTCTCCTTTCCCTGCTATATTTTCCTTCATAGCATTTACCGGCTCCTACAATTAGCGTGTGCACATATTTATTACTTCTTTTCTATCTCCCTCATTGGAATGTAACCATTATTATGACTTTCTTATTTATGGCTGAATCCCTAGCATCTAGAAGAGTATCTAGCGCGCGCGCGCACACACACACACACACACACACACACACACACACACTGTAAATCTTGGAAGATAAAACAAGGAAATTTGGCAAAACAGAGAATAAAAAGACATTAAGATAAAAAACAAACAAACAAACAAACAAACAAACCTAGGAGGGCCCTGCTGGTGTGCCCCAGTTAGATGAGCATCATCCCATGTACTAGGAGATCGTCAGTTTGATTTCCAGTCAGAGCACAGGCCCGGGTTGTGGGCTTGATCCCTAGTAGGGGTGTGCAGAAGGCAGCCAATTGATGTTTCTATCTTACTGATATTTCTACCTCTATCATCCTCTCCCTTCCTCTCTCTGAAAGCAATAAAAACATTTTTTAAAAAACTAGGAGGGAAACTTAAGAAATAAGGAATTATTCCATAAAGTCCAAACTGGCTAAAAAGCATTTGAGAAAGAAAGAACAGCGACATCATTGAAAAAACTAAATGGAGAAACATACTATCTCCATAGTGCAAAAACCACTGATTGCAAAACAGGATGAGTGTGTGTATGTGGGGGGAGAGGGGGAGGGTTGAGGGCGGAGGGAAATCCAGGTACATCACTGGGAATGTACAAAGATAAAATCTTAAAAGCTTCTAGAAAGAAAATTCACATACACAACATATACACAATAGGTGCACAATAAATATTTGCAGAATAAATGAAGGACTTTCTCTCTTAAACCTGCTAAGTAGATGCCATCTCATGCTGCCTTCCTCGCTCTCCTTCAATGGGCTTATTGATTTCTATATCTATTTTGCTGGAAACTATATTCAAGTAACTTCTTTTTTTAAAAAAATATTTTATTGAGTTTTTACAGAGCGGAAGGAGAGAGATAGAGTCAGAAACATCGATGAGAGAGAAATATCAATCAGCTGCCTCCTGCACACTCCCCACTGGGGATGTGCCCACAATCAAGGTACATGCCCTTGACCGGAATCGAACCTGGGCCCTTTCAGTCCGCAGGCCGATGCTCTATCCACTGAGCCAAACCGGTTTCGGCTCAAGTAACTTCTTAAGAAAGAATGCACTGGGAGTAAAATTTCCAAACTCTTACATATCTGAAAATATCTGTATTTTGCCTTCAACCAAATTGATAGTTAGACTGGACTTAGAATTCTAGGTTGAAACTCATTTTCTCTGAGGATTTTTACAGCACTACCACTGTGAGAAGTCTGAAGCATGCCTGCCTTTCATTCCTTTGTTCATGACCTGTGTGTGTATATATATAAAATCATAGCTATTCACAATGGTTGTTTCATTCATTTTGGTGACCTTTAACCTCATTTTACATATAAAATATGAATATTTTGAAAATCTCTACAGTACTAATTTATGGTGGGATGATGATTGATATAACTGTAGGAAGCCATTCATTTACTTCTTCCTTCTATTTTTTGCCAAAATCTGTTTTTCCTCACAACATCTCTGAGAGATCTATGGACATGTATCTTGACATTTTACATTTTTCCTAGTGAACCTTCCTTTTATGAAGCTTCAAGCCCCTAGAATTGTAATGACTTCTGCTTCTCAATGTTATACATTTTAAGATTGGTCTCACAAAAGGTTAGGAACCACATGTAATTCTGTTTTGTTTTGTTTTCCACTATTTACAAATTCACGTCTTCAATAACAAAGTCAAATTAAAATATTTGGTGGAGAATGCAAAAGTCCGTGTTTGACTCAAGTGTCACTCTTATTACAGAGCAAAGTGAGAACTTAAGTGCCCAGGCTCACAGGCCAGTCTACAGTTTATTGCTTACCGAGTGTGATCTCTGACTTTAATATTCAGTTTTCATTCATTTACCTTGAAAGAAAAGTTGGAAGGTATACTTAGAATGACCAATTGTCCTGGTTTGCCTACTATTGAGGGAGTTTCAGGACACAGGATTTTCAGTGCCCAAACTAAGAAAGTCCTGGTCAAACTGGGATGAGTCTTATGCCTTGAGTGTGTGTGTGTGTGTGTGTGTGTGTGTAGGGGCTTAGGTCTGTGTTGTAGACATTGTTTTCTATTACATTTTATATCCCATATAATAACTTAAATAGATGTAGTATATATGCACATATCTATCCATCTATTTATTTTTCTCCTTTTAACTTAAGTATATGTATATATGTGTGTATATGTATATAACTTCAGTATAAGTATACATATGTGTGTGTATATATGCATATATCTACCCCTCATTTATCTATCTCCTTTTTCTTTAGTCGAGTCATCTTTAAAATGAGAAGAATAGTATGCAGTGTGCTGACAGTAGTGTTCAATTGCTTAATTAATGCCTGTAAATTGTTTTGGGATCCTTTGAATAAAGCACTAAGTAACTATAAAAGTTTATAATAATATTATTCTTATTTTATTCCGAGGGACTCAGCAGGATTCAAATACTGCTTGAGCATAAAGGGATTACTTTACCATTATTTAGATACTATAATTCCCATGGAGGCTCGCTAACTGTATTTACATAATATGGAACTAGTTCTCAATAAATTGTTCTTTATAAACTATCAAAGGAAAGATAAACGACACAGGGCCTTTGGCTCTAAAGAACAAAATACACAGTCAGCAAGGAGGTGGTTACACAAGTCTGAAATAAATGAAGCCATTTTGTAATGGCTTTTGTAAAAAATTATATGAAGGGGCTGCTATAAAGAAAAAAAGGCTCTATTTTCCTTGTATGCATTCTAGGTATACATATTTCTGTGAGATGTAATTAGTTCTAGTTACTGAAAATGTCATGTTCTCCATTGACAGATACTGTAGTTTTCCTGGGGCTAATTTGGGAATATTTGAGATAAAAATAAGTGGTACTATTCAAATGGAACATTTTATCATTTTATGCTTACATATTCCTGTGGGTATTTCCTAGGAACAAGGATATTCTATTACATAACCACAGAATAATGATCAAAATTGGAAAATTTACATTAATATTTTCTAATTTACAGACCTTAATCATATTTTTGCCAATTATCTTAGTAATGCCCTTTATGGCAAATTGTAATTTAAAAATTGTGGTTAAAGATCTAATTGGGGACTAAATGTTGCATTTTGCTGCTTATCTCTTTAATCTTATAAAATCTGAAATAATTTCTCAGTCTGTTTTTCATGACATTTAGATTTTAAAGAGTATAGACCAGTTATTTTTTCTTTATTTTTGTTGTTGCTGCTATTACAGATGTCCCCTTCCCCCCAACCTCTGCCTCGCCCCCCTTCCACCCAGTCCTGTCCCCCCCTCCCCTCTGGCCATCTCCGCACTGTTGTTTGTGTCCATGCGTTATGCATATATGTTCTTTAAAAAAATATTTTTATTGATTTCAGAGAGGAAGGGAGAGGGAGAGAGATATAGAAATATCCTATATAATAAAAGCGTAATATGCAAATCAACTGAATGGCCAAAAGACAGGTCGCTATGACACGCACTGACCACCAGAGTGTAGACGCTCAACACAAGAGCTGCCCCTGGTGGTCAGTATGCTCCCACAGGGGGAGCACCGCTCAGCCAAAAACCTGGCTGATGGCTGGCAAGCACAGCAGCGGTGGCGGGAGCCTCTCCCACCTCCTTGGCTGTTGGACATCCCCCAAGGGCTCTCGGACTGTGAAAGGGTGCAGGCTGGGCTGAGGGAGCCCCCTCCCCGAGTGCACAGATGTCGTGCACCAGGCCTCTAGTTAATGATAAGAGAGAATCATTGATCAGCTGCCTCCTGCATGCCCCACACTGGGGATCAAGCTCACAACCCAGGCATGTGCCCCGAGTGGGAATGGAACCTCAACTTCCTGATTCATAGGTCAACGCTCAACCACTAAGCCACCACGCTGGCCAGGGGCATATATGTTATTTAGGTAATCCCTTCACCTCCCTTCATCCAATCCCTGCCTCCCCTTCCCTTATAGGCCAGTTATTTTGTATAATATCCCTCACTTTTTATTTGTCTGATGTTTCTTCATGATTAGATTGAGGGCAAGCAGGGTAATGTAGAAGTGATCTGATCTAAGTATAACATATCAAGAGTCAGTACAGAACATTTTTAAAGAGCAGTGTTTAGCGGTACATGAATAGAACAAGCCTAGGCTGAGGACAAAGCCTTCAGTGGGCTGGCAGCAGATGCTATGGGGGACCACCCAAGTCCACAGCTGCTGGGAGCACTGGATTCTGACAACCCACAGCTGAGTCCCTCTCCAGTTATTCCCTCAGCCTAATGAGCTGTCTCTCCCCCATTCAGCAGTTTGTTGAGCTTGGGGTGCAAAGGCCTGGTTTCTTGCCTCAATTGGCACAACTCTGAAGGGTCATCCCAACTCCAGAGCTCCCTGCGGGATAGGCTGAGGCCTCTGTTACACCTGCATCTGAGTTCAACGCCTCCCTCTGCCTAATCCTACTGCCTTCTCTCCCTCACTTGAGTTGTTACAGAGATCACTCCACAATAAATCTCCTGTTTATTAATCTGAGACTTCGAAATCTTTTCCCCAGGAAATCAGACCTACAACTGGGCCATTTTACGTATGTGAGTGAGTCTTTTAATAATTATTTCAAGTGTTGTAATAGGTCAAATTAAAACATATTGACATTATTAAAGTAGATGCAAATTAATTCTCTTACACGAATTTTATTCCAGCACAATTTGACCATGAGAACTGTGTAGACAGAGACCAACAATACAAAGATGTCAATAAGAGACTGTCTAGCTTGCTTAGGATAGTCAGAGCTTGATCTTAGCTTTGCATGTCCAGAAATTTAACTTTGTCAGGGGTGATCAGACTCAGAGAAACTAATACAAAGTAAGGGTAATCTAACTCAGAAAAGAAGATGTAGACATTAAAGTGAGGAATGTACTTGTCAAACAAACCAAAAATGTTTATTGACTAATTGGCATGCTCTTATTCCATAAGAAAATCTACATGGGAAGCCAAATCAGAAACTTACTTGGTGCATAAGATGATTTATACAATTTTAATTTCTCTGATTTATCATGATCTGATCATCTTTGCAATATTTAGCCCTACTGAGACATACCTACAAGTAGAGCTGATATTCATTTCTGCTTACCAAGGTACTCTAGCCCTAGACAGTTTACAGTATACAAGTTAATACTTAAAAATACAACACAGCCTCCTAATGGTCCACTGATATCCATTCTGATTCCCACACACCAGTTCTCCACATTAGAGGTAGATTATATTTTAAATGCAAATTTGATGTCACCCCTCTGCCTAAAACCCTTCAATAGCTTCTTATTGCCAGTAAGTGAACATAAATCTGCTTAACCTTGTCCACAAGGCCACATGTGGCCTAATCAGAAAAAAAAAAAAAATCAATTCTTTGAAAGCCCTTTGTGGGTTACTTCCTCCAGGAAAGCGAGTCAGCATAAAATGCATTAGGCCAACCCTGTAAAAACAGCAACCTGACTCACAGCAAGGTTGGAAAGTGTAGCAGATGAAAGGCAGATCCAGTCATTTCATCCCACAGTCCCTATCTCTAGATTTATAAAACCATCCAGCAAAAAGAAAATTGTCTTGCTTGTCCCGGAGGCTCCTTAAATTCTCTATGTTCAAATAAGCCACAGGTTTTTGTGACTTACTTCCCTAGAGTCTTGCCCTTAACCTTAGCCCCAAAGCTCAAAGGCAGAAGAGGAACTTAGATTGTGTGCCTATGAAGCAGCTGCCACTTTACAGACCTTCTCGAACTTAGTTTTCACAACTCTATCAGATGCAGGGAGAGGGTCCTCCTTATCCGGTATTCATTCCCTGAGTCCTCATTGTTATAAGATTATTCAAGGATGCAAAAGTCATCAAAGCATGAATATGATTACTAGCCAATTGATCTATTACAAAATGAGTTCCTATACAAGCTTCCTTTCTGCTTAACACTAGGGTTTATCTGTAATATCACGCCAAGGTCTCAGCCTCTATTTGGCAAGATTAAAAACACAGGGTCTCGTGTATGAGAGCATGTAGGGAATTAGCCTTGTAGGGAAAAGGGAATTTTCTTGTGTGGCTTGCTGGTAACTGCGGAGATGAGTGAATTTCTGGATGGTAGTTTGGCAATAGGTTTGGAAATGTAAAATATGCATTCCCTTTGACCCACTTCTAGGAATTTGCCCTAAAGTTGACATTATCTAGTAGGAAGCAATAACTGAGAAGGAAGTTCAATTGTTTTGACTATGTTAACATCGTGGAAACTTGTAAACAATGGTTTAACATAGAAAAATATAAACATTAAAATATTTTAAAGAAAACATTTTTTCAAGAGCAACACTCCATATGATTGTGATGTGATGTCATATATAAGCGGAGGGATGCCAATCCATATCATCTAAATGTGTCAGAAAAATTAGTCTAAAAAAAAAATCTCTAATGTGATTAAGCCTTTGCCCAGACTAAGTACTGCATGGCAGCAATTGTAACCTAAATATATTTTCAGTTTTTAAAAATTATGGTAAAGTACAGGTATTTTTTTTCTACACTCGATATAAAATACTGACGCTCCTTCAGATATTTCATTTTTTTCTGGTAACAATAATCCTCTGATAATGAGGACTTGCTAAAATTTCCCCATGTGGATGAGTAAATTGAGGTTTAGAGAGTTTAAGAAATGTGGCCCAAGACCACAAGACAAAGGATTCAGTCCTTAGTCCAAATGCAGATCTGCTATTTCCCCTACATCTTACCTTCCCTTTAAGGAGCACGGTAAGAACATCTAATAGTACATGGGGCTGCTTTGTAGGTATGAGTTAGAGACATTCTTCCCCTGGCCTATTCCTCCATTCCCAGGAATTTCAACACTGAAAAATAAAATAAAAATAAAGAAAGTATATAATTGAAGGAGTAGAACCTGCACATAGAATCACTGAATACGGTGGCTATAAGAGGAGGAAAGAAATTCCCACCCACCAAGTTGGAAGGGATAAAAATAAATCCCCTCTAAACTTTTTTAGTTTATAGATTTTCTGAAACCTGCAACCATCTGTAAAGAGCTAATTCTAACAATTCAAATAGACTCTGAAGTAAAGTCAGAATCATATAAAGAAATCAACCTTTTTTTTACATATTCTATATTAAATTAACTAATAAATTGTAGAGGGAGAACCAAATAAAGTATAGGAACTCTCGTTCAGTTAAAAATAGGAGAAACCAAGATGGAGGCATAGGTAAACACGGGAGATTGCTGCCTTGCACAACCACTTCAAAAATACAACTAAAAGACAGAACGGACATCACCCAGAACCACAGGAAGGCTGGCTGAAGGGAAATTCCACAACTAGAAGGAAAGAGAAAAGCATACCAAGACTCAGAGGCAGCGTGGTGCTGAAGTAAAATACAAAGGTGTAGAGGTGCGGAGGTGCGTGTGGAGCGGGCTGGCAGCTGAGGGCTCGGTTGTCGTTTTCAATTGGGAGGGAGTCTCAGGCTCTGGGCTCCAGTTCCAGGCAAGTCTCTGGGGACACTGACTCAAACGGGAGAAGCTGGACTGTCTGGCATCAGTCGGAACTCAAGGGACGCTTTCTCTCGGAGGGGCTTGCAGCGATTGCCCAGACACTGAGACCCTGGACCTCTGAGGGCAGCCATAACTGCTAGCCCTGCCCTGTTGATTCTGTGGGACCCGACCCGCCCAAGCCCTGCAGGGAGCCTTTTGCTGGATAGCCTCAGGCAAAGGCTACATTAACACCTCCCTAGAGTTCCAGAAGCCAGGAAACCCAGAGATCAGAGTGGGACCATCCAGTTTACAGCTCTGTGGAACCATCAAG
>NW_006286980.1:1570454-1574023 GCF_000327345.1 Myotis davidii | reverse complement strand
AGGGGTGTGGGGGATGGGGGAAGAGGCTGGACAAAAATTGTGCACCTATGGATGAGGACAGTGGGTGGGGAGTGAGGGCGGAGGGTGGGGTGGGAACTGGGAGGAGGGGAGTTATGGGGGGGAAAAAAGAGGAACAAATGTAATAATCTGAACAATAAAGATTTAATTAAAAAAACACAAAAAATAGTTAAAATAGGAGCGTATCATTAAAATTCCTTTTAAAAATGGAAAGTAATTGCTTTTTAAAGGTATAATAACTTTAAGTGTTATAATCACAAGATATAAACAGATACTCTACTGCAAAACAACTATAATAATATCCCAGAATGTATTCAAATTATTTTAGTTTTTCTTGGGCTGCCTACACTAAATATCAGAGGTATTTTTGTAGTTGAATTCCACTATTGTGATGAAAAATAGTATTTTGGGGTCTGCTTTTGCTTACTTGAGAAAATGAAATCTTTGGATCATAGGAATGAGAGAAAGGCAGTGAGATTTAAGGAAAAGGCACTTTTAAGCTTTAAAAAGGAAAAGTCTTTTTTAAAACTTGACTGTAATGTTAGTGACTTTTTAATGTCAAGGAACATCATTTTGGGGAGATTGAAGATACCAAAAAGACATTTTTAAAAAATTTGATATTTAAAAATTTAAATCAATAGCAAATATAGCATACATTAGCACAAAGTAATGCAGTGTTTTGCATTTTCCTTTTATAAAGAGTTTAACTATCAATTTTTCTTTAAAAGGTGGAGAAAGTGAATCGTAATATCTAGCATTTGGACAGTGTTTTTCACATGTACAATATGAAGTCATCATTACTACTATTGTCAAATAGTTTGGGTTTGCTCTCCTTCCTGGGATGTCAGAAAATGGTATCCCCTGGTTCCCTTTTATTTGTATGAGGCTATGCAAACAGTTCTGGCCAATGGGTTGTGAGCAAAAGTTTCTACTTCAAACCCTCAAATCTATCTTTTCCTTCCAGCATGAAGATTGGCAATGTTCAAGACGAGGGCTGCCTGGAACCCTGAGTGATTGATTCTAAGAGCAAAGCCTTTGCTGACCTGCAAAGGACATAAAGCACAAGTAAATAAATCCTCACTGACTCAAACCACTAAAATTCTGTGATTATCTGTTACTCCAGCATCACTTAGTCTCATCTTACTTATGCACTGTGCACTATATTTACTATTTCACAGATGGAAATTACACTCTGTCTATATCTACATTAGTATCAGAAATTTGTAAAAATGAATAGAGAGTAGATAAGAATCAAAGCAAGAAAAGTCTGACAGGGACTTTTTCTCTCTTCATGAATGTGAATTTCACAAAAAATGTTCCTTAAATGCAGAGAATTCATTCAATTTGTAGTTGACCAAAAATAAAGTGGGGTTGCATTCAGAAACCTATTTTTATTATATTTCTAATTACTAGTATTAGTGGTAATAATAATAGCTACCCTGAATTCAGTGTGAATATATCCTGAGTCCTGTATTAGGTGCTTAATTTATATAACCTCATTTTATTTCACTTAATCCTCACAGTGATCCTAAGAGGTAGCTATTATTTAAACAGATCTATCCTCAAACCAGCTTTCTTCCCATTACTACAATGATGTTTTATGGTTTTCAAAGTACAAAATCATATTCATCTTTGCAGCAACTATTCGGCTGATAGTCTTCCATTTTACAGAAGAGAAAATAGGTCTTCGGAGAAGTTTTTAAAATCTGTGTAAGGTTATACAGGTGGTAACCGAACCAGGTCCTTGGAAAACAAATCTCATGTGGTTCTGTGTTACACTTGGCAGAGTAATAAACATAATGCAAAGAGATAGACATATTTTTCACCTTTCCTTAATGCTTTTCTTCAGGCTTCTGATTTACATAGGTGATTTTTCACTTTTGGAGAGAAATCGCCTAAAACTTGGAATGTTTTAACTCTAGGTGATAAACAGTTAGCAGTTTGGTCAAGCCAGTTAAAAATTAAAGCAGGGATCAATTAGAAGTCATTGTTTCCAGGTTTATAAATTGCTTTGCAAAGGCAGTCTGGTGAGAGTTCTGAATGGACTGTCATGCGTTCGATTAAGTGGTCTAATGAAAGGCCTCTAAAGCTTGCATTACAGAGCTTTATTTTCAAACAAACAAACTCAATTGCATTTAGCCTCGTTGGACTAGATCCCCTTTGAAAATCATGGCTATGAAGAAAGGAGCCAGGAGTCAAGCACCCTTAGTGTCAATCTGAAAAGGCCCATTCAATTGTTTTTTGATTCCATCAACTTTCTATTTTTTCCATAGTGAAAAAATGGGTGGATTTCTATTAGGAGAGTCTCCAAGGAAAACTGAAAAGCACCTATTCTCTCTCTTCTTCTTCTTCTCCTTCTCCCTTCTTTTCCCTTCTCCTCCCTTTTCCCTTCTCCCTTCTCCTTCTCCTTCTTCTTCTCCTCTTTAAAAAATCTATTGGCATAACAATGTACATCATAATCTTTGTTTTCATAATCACATTAGAGAAAACTTTTATTTTAGTGTTTTACTTTTCATTCTTCAAATATACATACAAATATGTATGCCATACTATGAATACACACATATTATTTTCAAATAATTTTTATACAAAGGATATTACATTATTGGTAACCTGCTTTAAAAGAACTCCCAAAATTAACAGTATATTCTGAACATCTGCCCATGTCATTAATCATTTATTTACATATGACTTTTTTAAAATATATTTTTACTGAATTTTTACAGAGAAGAAGGGAGAGGGATAGAGAGCTAGAAACATCGATGAGAGAGATCGATCAGCTGCCTCCTGCATGCCCCCCAGTAGGGATGTGCCCCTAACCAAGGTACATGCCCTTGACCGGAATCGAACCCAGGACCCTTCAGTCCGCAGGCCAACGCTCTATCCACTGAGCCAAACCGGTTCAGCTACATATGATTTTTAACACATACATTGTTGTGCCCAGATTTCAAGATTCCCAAGAACCCACAGGGAGCCAGCGAGTCCAATGGCAAAGAGTCCTTCATTTCAAACTAGTTCGGTTCCCCAACCACACTCACCGATGCAACGGTAAGCCCAGTGGCCGAGAGGGAAAACTCTGTGTGGAGAGAGGTTTTATAGGGGGTTGGGGTAAGGGGAGGAGAAAGGACTGTGGGCCCTGCCAATTGGCCAGGCGCAAGTCGGTGTCTTGTTACACAGGATGTGGTCATATCTATGGCAACTTCCCTTGATTGTCATTGGTTAGTTTAAAGAAGTCCTGGGTGTGGCTAGCAGAGGCATGGCTTCCGGAAAGAAGCCTTGCTGAGCACATGGCCAAGGTAAGATGGAGGGCATAACCCTTACCCTGGGGCAAGGTGGAGGGCGTAGTCCTCGCCCTTTCAACATACCTACAGATGATTTTCAACACATTACATTTTTTTATTAAACCTTCATTGTTCAGATTATTACATTTGTTCCTCTTTTTCCCCCCCAATAACTCCCCTCCTCCCAGTTCCCACACCACCACCACCCTCACTCCCCACCCACTGTCCTCATCCATAGGTGCACAATTTTTGTCCAGCCTCTTCCCCCAT
>NW_006286980.1:1548622-1570070 GCF_000327345.1 Myotis davidii | reverse complement strand
TGCAGCCAGACCCTGACAAGGCCATGTTCTACTTCCCAGGGACATCTCTCTGGACCGGGTGATGCTAAAACTCAAAGGGGGGGCAATTCAGGGGACAGGGTGGACTGATGACAGGGAAGATGTCTTACACCACAGAGCCTCTTTGGTGCTTACCAAGCCATTCCGGGACCACCTCTGAGGGTGTCTCATTCGCTCTGTGATCCAGTAGCTGTGAAACCCATAAGGCAAGGGGAGCAGCGGCTGGGCGGGGCGGGGGAGGAGATCAGTGAGGGATTAGGTAATTACCACCCGGCATTCCACCTCCTGCAGGAACACACACACACACACACACACACACAGTGTGACAGAGAAAAATGGAAAACCTCTACATGTCCATCATTCAGTGTTTTAACGGTGTCTGGGACTTAATTTATAGAGGTGACCGAGTGACAACACAGTGAGGCCGATGACACTGAAAGAAGTTTTATTGCTTATAGTTCTCAAGAGGAGGGGCCATATCCCACCGCAGGAGGCCACTGGGCAAGCACCAGGGTCAGGTCAGGAGGCAGAAGGAGCCGGGAGCTGGGGTGGGTTGGGTCCCAGGGGATCAACAGGGCTGGCAGAGGGAGCAGTTATGGCTGCTCTCAGTTCCGTACCCAGTAGTTCTGCCTCTCAGTGTCCCAGCAACTGCTGCAAACCTCGGAGGGAAAGCTGCCCTCGAGTTCCGACTGATGCCAGACAGTCCTGCTTCTCCTGTTTGAGTCAGGGTCCCCAGAGACTCGCCCGGAACTGGAGCTCAGAGCCTGAGACTCCCTCTGATTGAAACAGACAACCACGCCCTCATCTGCCGGCCCGCTCCGCACACACCTCCGCACTTTTATATTTTACTTCAGCACCGCGCCTCCTCTGAGTCTCAGTATGCTTTTCTCTTTCCTTCTAGTTGTGGAATTTCCCCTCAGCCAGCCTTCCTGTGGTTCTGGGTGATGTCCGTTCTGTCTCTTAGTTGTATTTTTGAAGTGGCTGTGCGACCTATGCCGCTATCTTGGTTTCTCCCCAACTTTTTAAAAAATATATTTTTATTGGTTTCAGAGAGAAAGATTGAAAACATCAATGATGAGACAGAACCATTGATCAGCTGCCTCCAGCATGCCCCCTACTGGGGACTAAGCCTGCAACCCAGGCATGTGCCCTGACCAGGGATTGAACTGTGACCTTTGGTCACTCAATCACTGAGCCATGCGGGCTAGGCAAGTCTCTCTAATTTTAATCATAATTTTTTAAGCTTTAAAAATTTCCAAAAGGACACATGGCTCTAAATTTGTTTCAATTCAGGCACCTTCAACAACCTCCTGTGGGAATGTTTAGAATGGCCTCAATTTAGAAACTGGATGTCAAAGTCTTAGCCTATCTCATAGTATCCTAATTTGATGCCCTGGAGTAGTCCATATTACTCTAGCTAAGTATGACACATTTGAAAACAAATTTTCTGTAGAACATTCCACAAACTGTTCTCAGTCCTACCCACTGTATTAGTACCCCCCGCCCCCCACGCACACACACACAAGTGGAGGGAGGTGTAAGAGTCTCTGTGAAGCATGTTTGATCACTGTTAAGCCTCCTTATGCTTGTATAAGGCAATTGCCATTTGAGTCTCCAAATGATCTGATGATATAGATGGAACTGATTTCCCCAAGAATACAATACAAAAAGCATAATGTATAGCTACCTAGCTATGTATGAGTATTAAAAAAAAAGAGAGAGAGAAAAGTGATATCATGATTCTTCATTAAGTCTTTTGCAGAGTCACCTGCTCTTGGTGAAACGGAAGATAATGGTTGGCATCTCTGAATTGTATTTTTTGCAAGCACAGTATCTGCTTTCTATATTATCTTAGTAGTCTAAAAGCTAAGGTCTTTTATAAAATTTCCAGTATTCAGATTAAGATAAATTTGTCAACGATAATTGGGAACTATTCTCTTGTTTTTTCCAATAACTTTTCTCCTAAAATTCCAATGCATCATCTTCCCAAAGCCATCACTTCTACAACATACTACACGGAGTATGCCCGGCTCCCAGTCTTGCCCGGGCTTCAATTTCCCTCATAGTTCTCTGATCCTAATGAAAAAGTAGGTCAGCATTGTCAGTTATTTTAGATTTTCCAAGATAACGCATGCAAAATTTTCATGTTTGCCACCAAATATTTTGTGGCTTTTCCAAATCTGAGCCCCTCTCAGGTCTCTGGAATGGAGCCATGGTGAAACAGAAGAGTCAGGGAACCTCGGTGGATCCCATAGGTACTGACTGAAAACGACGTGGCCAGCCAATCCATCGTGGTTGAGCATATCTTCCTAATCTGAAAAATGTGTGGATTTGTGGAGATGTATCCCTCAGCCCCTATTTCTTTCTTTCTTTCTTTTTCCCAGTCCCTCTTTCTAACACTCTTTGCATTGCACTGTGCAAATGCATTGTGAAGTCTAGGAAAATAAACAGACCACATTCAGGACAGGTGACTAACGTGACCACACACTGTGCCACTCTCGAGAGAGACCTGAACCAGCTTTGGGTAGAGAAGAAAGAGCGAGATTGAGGAGAGAGGCCAGTGCTGACTCTCCCTCCAGGGCCAATCAGAAACTCACCCGGCGCGGATGGGTGGGGCTGGAGGCCCGCGCTGACGACAGAAGGCTACTTCCGGCTGTGGTGCGTGTGACGTCAGGGCCGAGTCGGAACAGCCTGGCCACCCAGACGCCGAGGAGGGAGGGCTCGCGAGAGTTCAGGGAGGCCGCTTCGTGATTTCGGCGCGGCCGCCAGGCCCACCTCCCGGGGGCGGGGCGAGGGCGGAGCTGGCGGGAGTGAGCGGACGGGCGCGGGGCCGCCCGAGGTCCGTGCGGCACCTGCCCTCCCTCCGCGCGCAGCAGGGAGGGATCTTGGGGGGTGTCTTAGGGGGGTCCAGGGAAAGCCGGGTGAATGTCGGGGCTGGCAGTGTCTCCGGTGACGGCCTTGGCCCTCTTGATCCCCGGGGTGATCCTGGCCCCGCGTGTCCGGAGAGGCAGCCTCGAGCGTGGGAAGGCATCTTTGTCCTTCCCGGCTCCTCTCACCCTCCCGCTCCTCGGCCCGCGAGCGCCCGGCTCCCGGTGCTGCCTGGGCTTTGTAAACAATAACAATCGCGGTGATTCCTCTCCGGCTGCCCCCCGCTCGCCCGGCCGGTGCCCCCTGGCCGGTGTCCCCGAGGGGAGGGGTTCTAGGCGCGGCTCCTACCTTGTGGGGGCATTTGGGTACCATTCCTAAAAACTGATGCGTCAGATGGCTCAACGCGCCTCGCACCCGGCAAAGTCGCCCGCTCCCAGGGGCACGGGGCGCGCGGCCGGGCTCAGGAGCGGTCCCCACCGCCGGCCCCGCGGACACTCCTTCCCATGTCGTGTTCTCCCCTTTTGCACCTTTGCCGTCGCGGACCCGGACGGACGAGGGGTTGTTTGGTTATGCGCATCCAAAAGGCTGTCCCCGGTCGAGGAGGAGACGTTTCACCTTTAGAAAGTTGTCAGGTTGACAGCCAAAGAGCAAAGTTTATTTTCCCCCAAACCAGGAGCCTCCCGTTTACTGCTGCTACTTTTGTGTTCGCTTTTCGGGGTGTAGTTTAGGAGAGAGAGATAAAAAGAAATGGGGCGGGGGGCGTGGAGCTGGTGGTACTGCTGGAAGTCGTGGTGGCTTGTCCAAAAGTGGCTTATCTGTTCTTCACGAGATAAAATGCAGAACCAACGCTCTTGTCTATTTCACATGAACTTTTGATAAGTTTTGGGAGGAGGCAATTGCTCAGGAAAAAAAGCTAAAGTCCTGAGTTTTAGCTTTTTCACGGCTAACATCCGAGGAAACAATGTGGTGGTTTTTTTTTAATGGATGACTCCTGGTGGTAAGATGGGGATTGGCCAGGGAGACCTGTCTTTCGGAGGCTTACACTTGCCAGGTCTCCCTACCTGAAAGGCAGGGTCTATGATTTAAAGCCACTGTATGTATCCAGTGAAGGTCTTTGAAGGTTCCTTGTCGCAATCATGTATGTATGGATATGTGAGACACTGGGAACCTCTTTGTGTTTGATTTGCTTTTCTTTATATACCTCAGGATACATAAAACCATCAAGTTTATTTTACTCTCTACCCAGTAGCCTGGAGGTATTGTATGTGAATTAGCCAGTCCTGTGACTATTTGAGGGGAGGGGAGTTAGTTTAAAATGTTATTAAATTATGATGACATTTGTCATCGCGGAGGTTCTAAGTACTTTCATGTGGAAAATTCTGATCTGAAAAGAAGTACAATGAATAGAAAATGTTTGGTTTGATCTGTCTTAGCTTTGCACTTTCCATTCTTCTTATTAAGATGGCTGATAATGTTTCCCCTTGGTTGGGATGTGTTTAGAATAGAAACAAATAGGGTGTACTTTTGGTATTCCTTTGAAAAGCGCTGCTACTGGGGAATGAACAAATTAGAAAAACCATGTTAAATGAGTGCTGTGATTCTTTAGCCTTTTGGTTTTGCATTTGTTTTAAAGTTGAGAATCAAGTTAAAAGAATCGAGACTAGGAGTATTTGTGCAGGTACATAGGTGTCCTCAGCAGTTTTTATGCTGAAAAATTAATTTCAGAACGAAAAATTGTACTTTGTTGAAATGGGTAACAAAGCACTGGGTCTGGTTCTGCCATTTGTTTTCAGGAAAGTTCTCGTCTCTCTAAGTAAGAGCAACACCTCATTGTGTTACCAAAGTTGGATACTTTAGAAGGTGCTTTCTCAGGTAATCCTAGATAAATTGAAGGCATGTGTGTTGCGCGCGTGTGTGTGTGTGTGTGTGTGTGTGTGTGTAAATGGCACATTGTTAAGAGGGAAAAGGGAGCAGAAATCAAAGCCAGAAAGATGTGCATCTTGAAGTCAAGTTTAAATTATTTTATTTTACATAAACAGTGTAGGGTGAATCAAGCAAGCATATTGTCACCCAGCATCCCATGATTACATTCAAATCAGCAGATGGGCAAGTTATGATTAGATTAGACATGACATATGCAGAAATTATGCTACTGTATTTTATATTAAAAGCATCATGGGCTTTTTGAATGAGATAATGAAAGTAAGCTTTTAAAGCATAAGAAATTTTTAAAAATAAATAAATTTTAAAAGATATTATTGACCATTAGTTTAAAAATATTAAGTGAATCCTTCTTCCCTCCTTTCTACCTCCTCCCAAGTTTTTAAGTCTTAAGAGAATATTTATCAAAGTATGATTAGTATTTAAGTGCACTGGTTATATAAAGCTCCTGTCTCCAGGTAAAGGTTTGCTGATTAGCAGGGTATTATTATTCAGAACCTTTAGAGAGAGAAATGAAGGGCAACGATGAGCAATATTTGCTGCCCATTGTACTCAGATGTGGTCTCTGTCTTCAAGGAGATATAATCTAATTGGTGGGAATTTTACCCAAATAACTATGAAACACAATGCATATTGTGGAGAAGTCAAGGAGGGAGGTATTAAAATTCCACTAGGCCAGTTAAGGAAGGCTCTGAGTAGGGCAAGGCATTTGTGTAGATGATTTGGATGATCGAGTCATATGATCATCATAATAAGCAAACACTTTAGGTAATTCTACTTGCTGATAAACCCTTGCATGTAGTAATTTACCTGGGTTTAAGCCATACAACAACAATATGAAGTAGATATTTTTATTATTCCCATTTTGCAGATGGGGTAACTGAGGTCAGATAACTAGAAAATGGTAGAACAAGCATTGCAACCCAGACATTCCAGCTTATACCTGTACTAGAGGCCTGGTGCATGAAATTCACACACAGGTAGCGTCCCTTGGCCTGGTCAGCGATCGGGGCCTTCCTTCCCCTGGCTGCTGGCTGCCAGCTGCCAGCTGCCAGCTGGGGCCTTCCTTTGTTCCACACCACCCCCTGGTGGCCAGCACACATCATAGCGAGCAGCCGAACTCCCAGTGGGTCAAACTCTCCAGGGGACAATTTGCATATTATCCTTTAATTATAGAAGATCCCTGTGCTTAATCACTCTCCTTATTTTCTCTCCCATTCTTGATGATCTTTCTTAAGTAGTTTCAAATAATTGATTTGGGAAAATATATTTTTCTGGCACCTAAATTTAGGAATCAGTTTTCTAGACAGAGCTCCAAAATAATGTAAACCCAGTAAATAAATTGTTTTTGGCATGTTAGATATTTATTCAATTTTTGGAAGTTGCTCTTTGTGCAATTTAAAGGTAACCATTGAGTGGGACTTATGATACATTTGACTTCGTACCTAGTAGCATACATATAAGGATTTAGAAATAAGAAGTTATAATTGTATTAGCTCCATTGCCTAATGGAATTTCTGAATCATATAATTTGTCTTGTAACTTTAAAAAATCACTTGGCTCTGGGTATTTTTTGGATTGAATTGTGAAGTTGGAATTTATTTAACGATTGAATGCCAGTCTAACCCTTTTAGTTTTTATTTCCACAAACAGCTAAATTTATAATGCCTGAATCAGGATTTTGAACAGAGTGTTATACATGTGTAAAATGAGAGACATTCAGTCACTGTTACTTTATTTTAAGGCAACTTTGAAAGCTTTTTTGGGATTGTGAAACAAAAGGTGCTTTAGAAATACACTGTGCCTAGCATAGGCCTGCTCAGTAAATACTGCTTTGTTGAATGAATAGTCCAATTGATTTTATTTATGAAATTTCAGGAAAAGTTCACATTTGTTATTGGTTATCTAAGTATTGGCATCACAATAAACTCAAAGTGGATTTAAAGATTAGGAAAAAAACTATATCTAGGCAGTGGTAGGGGTACTGCCTGTCCTTCCCTATCCAGCAAGATGCAGACCATTCAACTCCTTTGTCAGTTCCCTGAGTGACTCAGTTTTAAGAACTCCAGAGGCACAGTCTCTGTGAATGAATATAAAAACTGCTCTCTCCTTGTCTGAATGGGGTAGTTCTAGTAAACTCCCACAGCAGGATAATTTATGGTTGATGAGCTCAAAACCTACTGGGAAAAGTAGCAGAACTAAAGTCAGGATATAAAGCTCATATATGTATGTTACTATTATAAGATAAAAGAGGCAAAACAAAAATTTTAAAAAGATTTTTTTAATAAACAGTTTAAGTTAATAGGTGATAGTATATTATTTTCATTTACCAACCCCTATTGACAAAATTTTCAGGATCTAAGCTGGTAATTTCAAGTTTACAAGTCAACTGTAGTTTGTTATAACAAAGTTATGTGTTCCTGTAAGTACAGATTTGGTTTGGAACAGTTATTCTTAGTAAAATAAAACAAAAAACAAAAAAAACACCAGATATACTCTCACCTTTTCACTGATAGAAAATTTGGGGACATCCTTTCCCATAATAGACTAGTTTTGTCTACATTGAAAATCCACTGAGACAGGTAGCCCCCCTCATCGATAGTCTCTGCATAAGTCTTAGGGAAGACCTTAGCAGTTACATGTCATGTAGTGAACCTAACCATTCACATTGGTGGTGTGTAAATATTGGTGATAATAGCACCTGTATTATGCTCAGCTTTTAAATTCTTAAATAAGCTTCTTGCTATCCCCTGAATTAACATTAGACCAGTTGACAACCCGAAATGATGTTGATTCTCTGGCCACACATGCAGAAGGTTTCCTGTTTTCCTTGACTTCTGCGGAATCTTATTGATTCCACCGGTATGGATTTTTCACGTTATAGTATATAAGACTCTGATCTCATATGCACAGGCAGTATTCACTGTTTTCTTACCTTTTACATTTATTTGCTCTCTCTACCTCTGATTCAGGAGAGGATTCTATTCTTTCTAGTTTTGGAACACTTTTATTGCTTTTGCAGTTACTTAATATGGTGGAGTTAATAATGTTTAATATCTCAAAATCAGCCACAAATACAACAGTGTGCCCAGAAAAAAGGACAAGATGGCATAAACTTAAGTGGCTGTGCATGATTGTTAATACCATCTATTTTTTTGCAAGCAAGTTGTGCCTTTGCTGTGGGGTCTAGCTTTCATTTCATGAAAATTTAGAAAATTGAAAGTCTGGAAACAAAGAAGCTTCTGTATACATTAATAAGCACATTTTAAAGTTTTTATTTTGATTTTTTGGTCCTGTTCTCCTTCCATACAGTCATTGCTATTCTGCTTTTATGACTTGGAGATATTGGCTTCGGTTCTCTAGATTCTTCAGCAATCCTGGAGACACAGTAAGTAATTTGCTTATTTATATGAAAATGCGTTGTATAATCTATGTTTCTCAAACGTTGTCTCCCTACAGTAATATATAAACTTAGATCTCTGTATATCAGCTTCCATTCTGACATGTTCTTGGCTCCTTTTTCTTCTTCAATGTCATCAGTTAGGGTATGGATGTAACATTAATTTAATCAGTAACAGTAACCATTTACTTACCACTTACGATGTAGCAGACATAGTGCTAAGTACTTTATATAAGTATTCTCATTTAATCCCCACTTACAAATGAGGAAACTGGAGTTTAGTGAGGTGAAGTGACCAGGGTCACATAGGTAGATAGTAAGTGGAAGAGTTAGAAATCGATCCCTAAGACCCAGGTTTGCTTTCTCTCTTACTCCCCACTTCCCCGCTCCTTCCTCCCTTTTTTAGGAGTTATTTACAGTATTGCATTTCAAACATTAGTTCTCTTAGAAAAAATATACATAAATAATTCAGCTCTATTCAGATTTCCTATAGGGGAGACTTGCTCTTAGAGAGAGCTTATTGTAATAATAATACTAGTAACACCTTACGTTTGTATTATGCTATATAGTTTTACAAAGCATTTTTTATATATCTTACTTAATTCTAATAGCAAACTTAAACTCAGGTCTGTAGATTAAAAGTTGCTAGAGGCAGCTTGCTAAGGACTCCATAAAATTAGTGTTTGAGACACAGTTTTTGCCTTCAGCAATTTTAATGCTGGAATAAATGATATAATCAGATGGTCTGATTTCATTCAAGCCAATTAGGAGCAGATAAATGTCATTATGACACAGCGTTTTCTTAAAAGGTGTTTATAGTTTTGAGCTTTGAGCTTTGTTTTTGGCCAAAATTGAGAAGTTGAAATTTTAGTGCTGCATTTTAAATCATGAAATGTTAGAAGTCTTTAATTCTTGTGATTCAGTGAATGATAGTTGAGTTGCTATCTACCTCATTCTGCACACAACTGTTGCATTTAACTAAAACAATTATGGTGAAAGAATGGGGTGGAGGTAGGACAGACATAATTTCAAAACTGAAATTAAAGAATTGGGGATCCTAATAAGGAGAGGCATCTTATGGTAGCACTGTTGCAGAAAATTGGGTGTAGACTTTAAAGAATGGATAAAAGCTATATGTATTCCCCTCTGGAAAGTTGTGTTATTTGAGCGATCAAAGAGCTTATTTAATGATCTGCTTTTAAAGTATTTTCTTGTCTCAGTGAATTTGATTTTTACTAAGAAGTGGGCATTTTTACTTAGTTAAGCATTTGCTCATTGACTTGCCCCCATTATGGAAACACCACACCATGTTTGCCCTTCATAATTTTTCTGTATTTGTCACAGAGGCTGGATGCCTGGCTTGTAGAACTAGGGGGTTGCCTTTTGTTGTGTTTTTATAATAGAGGTCCATTTCGTTTGGACACATCTTTTAAATCTGGTTGAGGATATTCCCCATATGTCCATGATTATCTAGCCAAACAGAATAGACTTTTTATATTTTAGTGGCTAGAGTGGAAAAATTTTAATCTTGAATTGCATATACTTGGCCCATTGGTATTCTTAATACTAGCAAATCCTAAAGGAATCACAAACTCTTAATATTTTAGTGAGGTTAGCTATCGTAATTCAACATTTATCAGCTATTTGCATGGCACTGTATTAGCTGCCATGGCAAAATAGAGACATGTAAAATATATTGCCCTTCCATTTAGAAAGATTTCATCTAGTAAGAGACATAATACATGGGCATAAACTCAAATAGAAAGTGATAAGGGCACTGTGGGAGCAGAGGAAGGAGAGATTGCTTCTGACTGGAGAGATTAGGAAGGATTGACCATTTAAAGTAAAGGATATACCAGGCCAAGAAGTAGGATGAGTTGGATATTTTCTGTAACACCTGATAAATTATTTACTTATTTACTTAATTATTTACTTCTCTCTGTGTCCTATTGAATTTGAGCCCATTGAGCTTAGAGAACAGGTGTTTTTCAGCTTTTCATTCTCTGCATTATCAACTGCTCAACCTGGTACATTTAATTAAAGTTGTAATTTGGTAAGATTACAGTGGCAAGAATGAATGTGGAGTGAGTTTCAGGGAAGAGGGCTCATAAATTGGAAGACCAATGAAGAGACTGATTTAAATAATCTAGGAGAGTCCGGCCAGTGGCTCAGTTGGTTGGAGCATTGTCCTGTACACCAGAGGGTTGCTGGTTCCATCCCCAGTCAGGCACATACTGGGTGAACCGATCAATGTTTCTCACATGGATGTTTCTCTCTTCCTTCTTCTAAAATCAATAATAGCATATCCTTGAAAGAAAAGAAATTATTAAAAAAATAATCTAGCCCTGACCAGTTTGGCTCAGTGGATGGAGTGTTGGCCTGCGGACTGAAGGGTCCTGGGTTCGATTCCAGTCGAGGGCATGTGCCTTGGTTGCGGGCACATCCCCGGTAGGGAGTGTGCAGGAGGCAGCTGATCAATGTTTCTCCCTCATTGATGTTTCTAACTATCCCACACTCTTCCTCTCTGTAAAAAAATCAATAAAATATATTAAAATAATAATCTAGGAGATAGATAATAAGTTCTAAATTAGGTTGGATTGGAAGAAAGAGACTCGATGGATGTGTGTTGAGACCTATGGGATGGCCTATGACAGTGATGGCGAACCTTTTGAGCTCGGCATGTCAGCATTTTGAAAAACCCTAATTTAACTCTGGTGCCGTGTCACATATAGAAATTTTTTGATATTTGCAACCATAGTAAAACAAAGACTTACATTTTTGATATTTATTTTATATATTTAAATGCCATTTAACAAAGAAAAATCAACCAAAAAATGAGTTCACGTGTCATAGGTTCGCCATCACTGACCTATGAGGTACGTCCAGTGTACCAGGAGATGCGGTGATGGAAAGACACGGTGCTCCCACAGAACTACACTCACAGGTATAGAAGTAATTGTAATATCACCCTGCTGCTGTAGTGAAGAAGCAGTGTGAGGAGCGCTTAAAGGAAAGGAGCACAGGTTTGGGAGAATCAAAGAAGCTTTGCCTGGAGGTGGTAGTGTTAGAGCTTAGACTTGAAGGCTGAGTTGGAGTTTTTTCAGGCCACCAAGCAGCAGGAGGACATTATAGCATAGAGATGTAAAGACTGTTTAGGCAGCCACAAGAACCTGGATTATTTTAAGATTGGGACATGTGGCTGGATAGGATATTTTATATTTGCTTTATAAAATAACTTTTATTTGCCATTTTTAAAATGCTTATTTTATCCAGCTTTAGCGCTCTGAGCTTTTGTGTTTCTGTTGTTTCTTGCATCCTAGTATAAGCACCTATGCTGTGTTTCCCACCCTCTACACTTCACCCCCTGCCCCAGCCTGCAAGTATACTGCCAGTGATAAACTGTCTCTTGCTTTCTTTCTGTGAAATTAAGTGGATAAAGTAAGGATACCATTAGCCAGAGAGATAAAGAGAGAAAGAAATCCACAAAAGACCTTTTTTTCTGATGAATGTGTAGAGCAACTAGGGTTGTGTAAGGAGAATGCAGCATCAAAGTATGGCGCCAAGAGCACTTGACTGAGGGAGGGGATTGTGGTAGGAACGTAATCATGTGCCTTTCCCATAAAGTTTTATGGAACTCTTAAAAATTTCCCAGGACTGTAATATCTCGTGCTAAAGTTCTTTAATTTTGAGTCTAGCCCTGATTTTTTTCTGTCTTCTCTACTTAACCCTTCCTATATTTTAACAGCTTAGCATAACTTCAACGCCAAATGGTGTCAAACATTATCTCTAGTTTGCCCCGTCCCACCATTTTTCATCCTTCAGAAACTTGCACCTGCAAATCATGCTTCTGAACTTTGTATGTATAATCTGTATTAGACTGCTGGAGCTGAAAAGCATTCTAGGTTTTTTCTTCACATAGGTTTACTTCATACAGCCATTTATTTTTTTCTGTCTTGTGGATTGGGCCACTGAAACAGAGTATAGTTAAGCTGTTTTCTAAGGACAACCAAAAAGTTAATTGTAGACTCCCATTAAAATTATATCCATTGTATTATTTCTAGGCTTGTTGGCAGCTGTGTTTGCTTTAGTGCCCTTAGTGGTAATAATAAAAGTTTATGGGCACTACAGAAAGGGAAGTGAAAGACAAGAACAGGAAAAGAAAAAGAAGGCTTGCAGACTGGCAAGAGAGGCATAGGGTGGGGGCAGGAGAAATGCAGATGGTTAAAAGATGTCAAATTCCTCTAACACCTGTTCCAGGTGCCACTGGTGGGACCAGTGTCATAGTTTAAGATTAAGTCAAACTGCCAGTAATCCTTTCTAAAAATACACTTGGTGTATTGTTATGCAAAAATTGACAGATTGTTTTAAAAAAATATTTTTAGGTTTAATAAAAAGATGTGTATGTACCTGTGTTTCCCTGTTTTTAGACTTGAACAGAAAGAGAAACAGAAACTGATACACTGTAAATATTAGTGAAAATTATAGGCACATTTCTGAAATGTTATAAAACCTTTAAGACTTAAACCATAAATTATGGATAGTCCTAATTAGGCAGAAGGTGGCAGATAGGGAAGGGAAGAATAAGAGGAAACATGTGTTTGGATAAGATTGCATTCTCATACCAACCATATAACAAAATATGTGTTATATATGAACTCTGTTTTAAATAATACTTTGTGTTCATTTCACCCAGTATTTAGGAAAGGTCAGATAATAAAAGATCAGGTATGTAGAAAGCCCTTTGAAGACTCCAGAGAACTTCATAAATACAGTGGGGCCTTGACTTACAAGTTTAATTCGTTCAGAGACCGAGCTCGTTAAAGAGCTCGTTAACTCAAATTACTCTATCAACTCAATGCAAAAAATCCGCTGAGAGACAGCTGGCATCTCAAAAAACTTGTTAGTCGGGACACTCGTAAGTCAAGGCCCCACTGTATGGGCACTACAACTGCACATATGAAAATATTTTTCATCAGTTGGCAGTTACTATCACTTAAACAATAACAGCATGGCATCTCTTGAGTTAAACTGAGGGTCAGTGAGATTTGGCGACTTATGAATAAGCAGGACTCTCTATTCGGGTCGTTTGTTTTATTATGCAGTTCTCTTTGACATTCATTCCTATCAAAGCACTCTTTCAAAAGACCTAGTGCCTGTTCTCCTGGAGGTTGGAAGGTGTTTAAACTTAGAGAACACCAAGTATTATTCCCTAGAACTTTGGGAATAATACAGGGCATATCCACCTGTCATCACTACAGAATTAAATCTAAAAGGACTTCATGAAAATGTGCTTAAGAGTCTCCTATGATATCCTTTAGAATGGTGTTTGACCTGCCTAAACCACTACATGCATGTTAAATGAGGCAGGGACTGAAGTTGATCATTTCTTGCTGGATCAGTCATCCAATATTGAGTACTTTCTATGAGTTCTGCCTCATGCTAAATATTGTGGGGGACAGAATAAGGAATGGCTCTTGTCCTCAAGAAGTATGGAATTTAATAGATGACTGACATATATAACAGTAAATCCACTTACACTAGTGTGGAAGTAAATGCCTAATTGTGAGATTCGTAATAAGTGATAGACAAATTCTGAAAAGTGAAACAAATGAGGTTAGGTTAATCAAGAAAAGCTATGTAGAAGAGGAAAATTCATTAAGTTCTTTAAATACAAATGTAGGGGGAAGGAAGGACTTGTTCTTTTTAAATTCAGATATTCCAAGGCTTGGTGGTAAGATTGATTATGGTATGTCTGTTGGTTGATGAGGGAGGAGACTGGTGTATAACGGAAAATCAAGTTAAGTAGTTAGGGTGGATCCAAATTATGGGGTTTAATAAAAGCCAGGCATAGATTGGAGTGGTAGAAAGGGGGAAGGCTTTAGTAGTTTTTGAGCCAGTGGGTGACATCTTCCAAGTTCTGCATAAGGAGCTGTGACTTAGAGATGGAAGAGCATGGCATCAGAAAGACCCACGCGAATGCTGGTCCCGTAATATCACTGACAGTGCGATCAGGGCCTGGACTGACAGGATGGTGGAAGAAGGAAGGGTAAGGTGTACTGGGAAAGAGATTTTGACAGCATTTATTAATGATCTTGTAATGGGAAAAGGAGAGATGAATTTAGACTGTTTTCCAAGCATTCTGAATGGGAGAAAGGTTATTACCATGGACAGTAGTGTGATTGCTAGAAGGTTTGCAATAGGGAAAATTTATGCATTTATTTTTGGACATAATTAAATAGGAGTTATGTGAGTAAGGCATTCAGTTGGAATATTCAGCAGACAGCTAGAAATAAGAGACTAGGTTGGAAGAAAACATAGGGCGTGTTACTTGGTTGTATTGGTCATTCTTGAGTATTCCTTAAAGCAGCGGTCGTCAACTGTGGTCCACGGACTACTGGTGGTCCGCGAGGTCCGAAAGGTTGGCTACCGCTGCCTTAAAGGCCTAGGAAAAGATAAGCTCTCTCTCAGAGTTCAAAGGCAGAGGTTCAAGGACTGGTATTGCTGACTAGTTTCTAATACATAAATCTATAGAGTTCCTTGATTGAAATTACTTTGACAATTTTCCCCCCTTGGTGATAAAAGACAGTTAATACTATTTTAGGAATTAAGAAATTCAAAGAGATACAAAGAAAAAGTGATCATTTACAATACTTGGATGACTTTTTGGATGCATATAAAGGGATAAGAAATGCATGTATATATGTATGTACTCTGTACACTTTTATAGCCTGCTTTTTTCATTTAACATTGCATCATGACAATTTCCCATCATTAATTACTGCTTAAAAATACTGTTTATAAAGAGCTACATTTTTAAGTCATTTGGATTTATCATTATTTAATCACAGCTCTATTTTGAACATTTAGATTACTTCCAGAATTTTTTGCTTTTAATAATATTACAGTAAACTTCTGTGAAATATATACTCTTTAGCTGTTGCTTAAATATGAGCTCTCTGTAATGAGCGATCTCTATATCCCTAGCACCTAGAAGAGTGCCTGAATATAGTAGTTGCTTAATTAAAAAAAAAAAAACAACAAAAAACAGCCCTAGCTGGCTTGGCTCAATGGATAGAGTGTCGGCCTGCGGACTGAAGGGTCCTGGGTTCAATTCTGGCCAAGGGCACATGCCTGGGTTGCGGGCTTGATCCCCAGTGTGGGGTATGCAGGAGGCAGCCGATCAATGATTCTCTCTCATCATTGGTGTTTCTGTCTCTCTCTCCCTCTCCCTTCCTCTCTGAAATCAATAAAGAAATATATATATGTATATATACATATAAAACACACAAACAAACAAACAAAATTATGGTCCTTGGCTGGTGTGGCTCACTTGGATGAGTGATAGTGGTCTAATCATAAGCAGTTTTAAAAATAAATGTGCAGTGTTTATATTTTCTTTCAGAGAGTGTTATTATCCTCCTTTCCTATGGAAATAAAAGCATATTATGAATTTTTATATCAGGTTCACAGATTTGTGGTATCTGGAGAAAATGCCAGTAGAAAATTAGAGAATTTCTAATTTTATTAGGGGAAGACTAGCAGAAAAACCTTTCAACTGAAAGATCTGATTTGAAACAGATTTTTGTGCTGGAGGCTTCTGTTACTCTGCCTAAATCAAGTAAGAACCTCTGTCTGCTAGTCTACCATGACTCTGCAAACTGTAGAAATATTTCTTTATATTCCATCTAGATCTTTTCTGTTGCACTTTATGTCTACATCATGTTTTGCCCCCAAGGGAATCACAATAAAGCTGTGTCTATCTTCATGCAACACATAGAATGATCATTCACTTATTTCATAAAGGATTCTTTTTGATTGTGGGTCTTGATCTCAACTGTCCAGGGTTTGTCTTGGATAGGTCAGCTACTGAAGACTTAGGTATCTGAGTACCTTTTACTGGAATATCTTTCTCCTGCTCTCACATCAGTCTTGGGTGCAGTGTTTGGTTGTTATAAAATGTTTCCCAGCCCTGGCTGGTATGGCTCAGTTGGTTGAGTGTCATTCCAGGTACTGAGAAGTTACCAGTTCGATCCCTAGTCAGGACACATACCTGGGTTGCAGGTTTGATCCCTGGTTGGGGCACATATGGAGGACAACCAGTTGATATCTACCTACCTACCTACCTACCTATATCTCTCCCTTCCTCTCTCTAAGCATGTCCTCGGGTGAAGATTAATAATAATAATAAAGAAATAGAATTCTACCAGTGTCCCAGCAGCTCCCTGTGTGCCCTCCCTCTTCCCAGTGGTAATGACTATCTTTAATTTTATGGTAAGCATTCTCTTGTTTTACTTATACTGGTTTTATCACCTCGGAATATATCTTATTAACTTGATGTTATTTTCTAGGTTTGCTTGTTTTGAACTTTATTTATTTTTAAAATTTTTATTTATTTTTATTGAATTTATTGGGGTTACATTGGTTAAAGGGAATCATACAGTATGTATTATATACTGTGACTTGCTTTTTTTTCAACTTTGTTTCTGAGTTTATCCATGTAGTGGTATTTTGTTCTTTTTCACTGCTGTGTAGTTTTCAGTTATATGAATATACCACAACATATATATTATTCCACTTTTGTTGGTGGTCATTTGTGTTGCTCCCTGTTTGTTTGTTTGTTTATTTTTTGTTTGTTTTGTCTGTAGGAACAGTGCTTCAGTGACTTTGTTAACCATTGCCCCCTATTCCACATGAGCAAGAGTATTCTTATGGTAGATACCTAGGAGCAGAATTGCTTGGGTATTGAGGATGTGGATGTGCATGTTCAGACTTACTAAGTATCAAACTGTTGTCCAAAGCAATTGTACCAATTTATACCTTCACCAGCAGTGAATAAGAGTTACTGTTGTTCCTTAACAAAACTAGATATTGACAGCTTTTTACGTTTTAACCTAACTAGGTGTGTGAACTCATGTCTCGTTAGGGTTTTAATTTTCATTTCTCTGATTAGAATTATAGTTGAGGATCTTTAATTTTGTTTATGGGTCGTTTGTGCTTTCTTTGAAATTTCTATTTGGGATTTTTGCTCATTTAAAATTTTGTTTGTTTGGGTTTTTTTTGTATTGATTCATAGAAATTCTTTATGAAGGTAGGACACTTACTGTTGTTTAGAACAGTGACTGATACATAGTAAGATCCAAATAAACAGCTGCTAATACTGTATTACTGTTGTACTGGTATTTAACTCTTTGTTTTTAGGTGTTGCAAATGTGCCATTTTGTGGTTATTTTTTCTTCTATGATAGTAAAGTGTTTTTTACCTTAGTATTTTAATGTGTAGATTAGGTTTTATATAAAAGCTTGAAAACATAATAATAACTATTGGCATATTCATTTTGCATATGTTATATTTCATAACCTATAACTTTTCAATCTTTATTATTTCTTGTTTTTGTGGCTGCTGATGTGTGTGTTTTTTTTAATCCCAGGAAAAATGAACCCATTTAATCCCCTGTACAAATTAGTTTCATTTTCTATGTTGTAGCTTAGTTGCAGATGCATCTGTCTCTCCAAATGTATTGTGATTATTTTTAGCTTCATGATTTCCAAAGTTTAATACTCATAACTTAGAGACTGAAATCTGTAAGAGTTGCCCATAAGAGATTCAAATGAATCCTAAACTGCTATTTTAGTTGAGTCCTTATGATGTTAAATCACAGACTTAAGTTCATTAAAATGTGTAATTTGGTGATCAAACTATCAAAGTATCATTTTCTTTAACTTAGGAGTAGTTCGGAGATCTAACTTTTGATTGATTTTTCCACATTCTGGAGGAATGGCAGAGGGACATGTTAACAGTATAATTTTCAAATTAACAACAGTGATGATAGCAATGATAATGATAATAATAATAATAATTGTTTCTTTAAATTGGCCACTTATGTGTGTCAGGTACTGTTCTAAATTTTTATTAACTCATAAACATCCCTTTGATTGATGAGAATATTAAGGCTCAGACAGATTAATTAACTTCTCTAAGATCACACAGTTAGCAAGAGTGGAATCAGGAATTCAAATTCAGGCAGTCTAGTTCAGAGTCTTAGAATAGATTCATTATCAACTTGGTATCCAAAGAACTATTCATTCATTTTTAGCTTCAGGAGAAGAGTTCACCTAAAACTCCGTTTTTGTTTTGTTTTGTTTTTAATGTGATGGGGAAAGAATAGGAAACACATTTCCAATGTAGTAGGTGGGATCAAGTACTTTTAAGGTGGGAAAAGCTTAGAGCTGGAGTTGCCTGGTGTGTCAAGCTAACATGAACAGCTTTGGATCTTTGGGAGTGGATCATGGCCTATGAAAGATTTCAGGAAATTCATCGCCTTTCATTCAGTATCCCATATGCCATATGCAAATATTTGGAGAGTAGTCAGTGGAGATGGTTTTTAAATACCACAGAGGAGGGTCCCAACTGATCTTCGAGCTGGATAGTTAATATTCAATTGAGATAGACCATTCCTAAAAGACTGTGTTATATAACTCTTATACAACTAGCTGATAAATAGCTAAACATATTTGAAAAATGTCCACATATTAATTTTAGTTTCAAAGAATGTTCCTCCTAATAATCTTAATTTTGGATTTAGCACATTCTCATTGGTTCATGAAACAGTTTTCTTTATGTTGCCTCAGTACTTTGGCTATTAGCTATTTTCAGGTATAATTTTTGCTCAGCTGTGTGAAAATTTAGCTATAGATTAAGTACTTAAGTGAATTAAGGGCAGTGCACTTACTCTAAAAATTATAGTGTTAAATGACTAAAGGAAAAGAATGAAACAAGTTATAGCTTCTTAACCATTCTGAGTAGAATTAGCACAGTTAGAACAATCATATGTGGGAAAAGTAGTTAGTATTGAGGTGATACACTTGTAGAGTATTATGCTGATGACTCAATTAGGGTGTGTATCTTACTGGAAAAGTTTGAAAACTTTGCTATGGGATTTAAATGATATGTTTTTCCCCCTGTTGTTTCCCCCTCAAGGAGGGACTAATGAAGTAGCTCTTTTCCCTTCCTTGTATGGTCATAAAGGATTGCAAATTAATTCGCTGCATTCAAGGCATCACACAGATTGAATTCCATATTTGTCTTGGAGGGAAGTCCAGACTTCTGTTTGGAGTGATTGAAGCTGGGCTTTGTGAGACTGGGTGCAACTTCCTTGTATTCAAGGGCAGGATCATCTTGTCAGCTGCCAAACGCCTTAGAAGATGTAAGGCTCTTAGAAGAAATGAGTCCCCCAAATGTGGTTTGTTTTTAATGTTTCTCTCTACCCTCTTTCACCCCTCTCCACTGCCCGGGCACATACACAGTGCATCTGAGAAATAATACATCTGCTTGCTATTTGGCAGTAGAGACTGTGAGGATTAATTGTAGACATTGTTTTCTCTGTGGGTTGGGGACACAATATTGCTCTTTAACCTTTACCCAAGTCTCAGATAAGTACTGAAAACTTTGGCAGTGAATGTGGACTCTAAAAGAAACACATAAATATTGGGAAAACAAATGCACATATCAGAAATCTGAAAAGCATTATTTTCTAAATTAGCTCCTTTTATGACTTGACTCAAAGGTGGCCTTGATGTGTCAGAAAAGAAACTTTATTAGTTCTTTCTTTAGAACCTCCTGACCTTTATGCTATGTTGACAAAGCCATTAGGTGTTTGATTTTTTAAAACAAGGGTGGGACTTTATACTTCGCTAATTCCTGTGGAGTGGCTATGATTTGTTTCATGGAAGAGGTCCAGTATCGGAGGTAGAGTGGTAGAGGCCCTGAACTAGGAGCCTGATGCTGGCTCCATTTCTAAGTGTGTGACCTTATGCAAGTGTTGTCAATTTTCTGAGCCTGGGATTTTTAAAGTAGAGACAATAACACTTGCCCACATATCTCATATGGTTTAGGAGAGGCAGTACTACATAGGTGTGAAGAGCCATGGGCTACTGAGTCTGACAGGCTTGTTTTGGTTGTATGTCATTGGACAAGATACACATTTTCTCTAAGCCCCCCCATCTTTTTGTACAGTAAAATGGCAATACTTTATGTACCACTTCTTGGGGTTAATGCAAAGATCAAAATCAAATGAGGTAATGTATGTATAAACTGTTAAGCATAATACCTGGGACATGATCAATGTTTTGTTAATTATTATGACCTAGAGGCCTGATGGATGAAATTCATGCAAGGGCCTTGGCCCCGGCCCCTGCCTGCCAGCTGCTGCAGCTGGGGGCCTCTGTTGGGGCCCCTGCCCGCTGCGGCTTTGTCGGGAAGGAGGGAATGTCCAGAAGGACATCTGATCTAATTAGCATATTATGCTTTTATTATTATTGATGTGTATAAAATCAAATGATCAGATTTCAAGGTTTTGATGTTTAGTACCACAGGCTCACTTCTGGGAATAAGGAGGCAGTATAAGGAGGGACCAATTAAAAGATAGGCAGAATTTTGTAATTTCAGACTAATAGCCATTAATAACAGGATATTGTCTAGATTATCTAACTTTATGTGCTTTACTTTTCCTCTTTATTCAAATGAAGATAATAGTTTCAAGGGAAAAATATTGCTGTTGTTTTGTAAAAATTGGGATAAAAGTCCTTATGGTTTGTGGCACCTGAGACTGAGGATTTCTAATACTTCTCTTAGAAGTGCCCTTTTTGGGGCTCAGATAAAATATACTATATAATTTATAAGAAAAAATACCTTATAGGCTACATATGAGTAGTCTAACTCTTAATAACAAGAATTCAACCATCTGCTTCATTGTCTTAAGACATAATAGTTTAAAAACCTGGAAGGCTTAAGGGAAAAATTGCAGAAGGACATAAAATCACCTGATAAAGAATTTTCATCTTTTCTTACTTTTACTTGTGCTTTTTATCAAGTCATTGCTAATATGGCCAGTGAGCAGGGAGTTAACCTCCTGCACCATGTGGCACTGTTTGTTTCATTTGTTTATTAACTTACCACATTAAACATATAACCCACATTTATTGTTCTCTTAATAGGTTTTTATTGATCTTAGAGAGAGGGAGAGAGAGAAACATCTATGTGAGAGAGAACCATGGATCAGCTGCTTCCTGCACTCCCCCTACTTTGGATCGAGCCCACAACCCAGGCATGTGCCCTTACCGGGAACCAAACATGCCTTTTGGTGCATGGGATGACAATCAATCAACTGAAAGACACTGACCAGGGCTAACCCACATTTATTAAGCACTCACTCTGTGCTAGGCA
>NW_006286980.1:1547012-1548354 GCF_000327345.1 Myotis davidii | reverse complement strand
GCATCACATTCATAGTCCTTCTCAATCTGATCCCTACTTTCCTATCCAGTCTCATCTCCTGATACTTTCTTCCACTGTCTGCATATGAAAATGGAAGCCTTTTGGTATTTTCAACTCCCTTATTTCTGTCATCATCCCTTACATTGTATTGTTTTCAGGTGTTTACTATAAACATGTATCTTCCATGATTAGATTGGATCTCGAAGGCAGAATTCTATCATTTAACTTTGTATTCTAGCTACATGTAACACTGCTTGTTAAATATTCCCTAAATGTTTGTCAAATAAATAAATAAATGAGGGGTTAAATATATTTGCATGTGGCCTTAGTCTGATATCAGTAACATTTGCAGTTCTTAACTGTATTATACAATAACTGTGTTTTATAATTCTAATAATAATCGTGTAGTTAAATAGGGACTTAGATATCATCTCATTTTATTTTTTCAGTTGCATAAACTCAAAACCAGAGACTGAGTAAGACCAAGGCATATAGTTGATTAGTGGTAGCAGCATGACTAACCCTGGCCTGGCTACCTGATTCTCTTGTCATAAATAGGAGTAGCAGATTGAAATGAATCAAGACTTTTAACATGATGATGGTTAATCATTTATTGTAGTTGGGATTAAAAATAATTTTATTACAGAAAAATTTAAATTTACACAGAAGTAAATAGGATAGTACAAAGTGTCCCAATATACCATCACCAGCTTAAATAGCTATCAAACCATGACCAGTCTTATTTCAGCTATATTATTTTGTAGTATTCCTTGGTGTTATATTATGTCATCCAGAAATATTTTAGTATGTGTGGGATATAATTTTGATCTTTTAAAAGGGGTCTCTCTGGTATTTTGGATAGTCATGATACTTCAAACAAAATAATGAAGTTTGATAGAAGACCTGGCTGCCTCTCCCACTGGGCACTGGTCTTCTGTCCAGTGCTCTCCCCCTCCCTCTGCCAGCTGCTCCCAGAACCCCACTTCACTGAGCCAGTCTCACTGAGCTTCCTTTGTCCGTATGCTCCAGAGAGAGTTGTGCTTTTTTATTTCAACTCTGTTAGATGGAAGTGTAAAGGGAAAAAAAGTGATGGTGATTATATTAATAAGGAAAATAGATAGTTGTTAGTAGAAAGCAAGATACTCTATGTATAAAGTTAAGTAGCTTTAAAATACTATAAGAAACCTTTAAAAGACAAAGATTCCTCGGATCTTTGTCATTTTATTTTCTTAGGATTACATTATAAAACTTACTGTTGCAGGTTTTATTACGAATTATTACAAACACAGAGAGTTATAGAGAAAAGTATAATGAACATTTATGTGTCTGCTGCACAAATGCT
>NW_006286980.1:1543556-1546900 GCF_000327345.1 Myotis davidii | reverse complement strand
CTTTCACTTAGTAAAACTATCGGGTGTGGAGTACTGTTTATGATTTACAGTGTCTCTCATTACAGATAGAGTTCTGAGGTTTGTGTGTGAAAACTATTCAACCCTGCTGTGATCTCTGCTTAATTTAAAGTACTAATAGTTACCTGTAAAAGTACAAACAGTATAATAAAACTGACAGGATTCTCAGAAGGTTAAATAGTCTTAACTTCCCGATTTTAATGAAAATGCCTTAAATCCAACTCACAGTTAAGTTTCCTGCTCATTTCCAGAGAAGATACCCTCCCTGAGTAATGCTTCCTGGCATGACAGATTGGTAAAGAAGTCACTGAAATGTCTTGTTTTGCATTCTCTAATAAAGTTTTAAAAATTAAACAACTATAGAGTTTTCATATGATTTAAATTTTTAAAAAAGTTTTTACCCTGTTTCCTACCAACCAGTATTCCCAGCTATGTTTAGCATTAGTTTTTGCTCCTTGGAAGGAGAAACAGTACTCATCCTGTTTATTCAATGATGACCAAAAAAAGTTCTCTCCCCCCCCCCCTTTTATTTAATAAAAAACAAATCTAGTGCTGTTAAAAATTTCTGACTCAGTTATTTTGGAGAGAACTATCTCTTTCCACAAATAGATGAGCCCACATACTAGGTCTTCTGAGTGAACTGGTACATTTCCATGACGTCAGGAAGCTGGGTGGAGTTTTTGTGGATGCAAGGCCAATGGAATAGGGATTTTTTTAGGCCAAGTATAGGGGGAGTAGGATCAAGTTCTGGTATTGAATAGCCCCTCAAGCACAAAGCATTTAGAGATTTCTCATTGGGGTAATCCAGTGCTGATCACAGTTGATGTACTAGTATATCATCTGTAGTAGCTGCTGCAAGAACAATGAGAGATGCTTGCTTATAGGATTGCTGACCTTTGATTAAGGTGCTGTAAGTGTGACTCAGTCTTGATTTATAAACCAAGTTGAAATCATGACTGTTTTTCTTCTTATGGGCTTCTCAATCGCTGTCATTAAATTCATGCACCCACCGGTGCATGAATTCGTGCACTGGGTATCTAGTTTATTATAAAGAACTTGTTGCTTTGAGGAACAAAGTCCTCTATGAAGGGAGGCTAACCCACTTAAAAATAAAGGTCAGATGAGAGATGATGTAGCTGAATGGGTTATGAGCTTAGGCCAGCCGTGGGCAAACTATGGCCCGCGGGCCTATCCGGCCCGTTTGAAATGAATAAAACAAACAAACAAAAAAGACCGTACCCTTTTATGTAATGATGTTTACTTTGAGTTTATATTAGTTCACACAAACACTCCATCCATGCTTTTGTTCTGGCCCTCTGGTCCAGTTTAAGAACCCATTGTGGCCCTTGAGTCAAAAAGTTTGCCCACCCCTGGCTTAAGCTGTGATATGAAGCAGACTAGGTTCCATTTACTTGTATGTCTTTGGGATGGCAACTAAGCTTCGGTTTCTTTTGTCAGTGTGAGAAACATATTTTATAGAATTGTGAAAATCGAAGAATGTCATGCATGTTAAACATTTAGCATTGTACCTGACAGAGAGGTGTTTGATAAGAGTTACCTGTGGTATTATTATTATTATTATTATTATTACTTAGTATTTTAAAAAAATCCTCATCTGAGGATATTTTTCCATTGATTTTTAGAGTGAGTGGAAGACAGAGGGAAACATCAATGTGAGAGAAACGCATTGATTGGTTGCCTCCTGCACGTGCCCCAACCAGGGAAGAACCTACAACCAAGTTACATGCCCTTGACTGGAATCAAATCTGGGACCCTCTGGTCCACAGTCCGGTGCTCTATCCATTGAGCAAACCGGCTAGGGCTGGTTTTATTATCAATAGACCTTTGAAAGCACTATGAAAGGTTTTTGTTTTTTAAACTCTCAATAGTTACAAGTCATAAAGACTTCAGAAAAGCAACTTTATTTTCAAATCAGTTTCATAGTTTTCTTGGAGACAAGCAATTCTTCTCTTTGCTAAATGGACTGACTATATAAGAACGTTTGATTTTTCAGTAAAGAGAATTAAAGAATATCAGTACTGATCTCATCTACCTTTTTCTTATTTTCTGTCAGAATTTGAGCAAGTTAATTGCTACAGTGAAATTCTTCATTTTTATGGAGAATATGAGAAAAAGAAGTGAGTTTCAATTTCAGTGAAAGAGATTTAGATTAGATGTAAGACGAACTTTCTGATTGTAAGGCTGCCAAGGAGACCTTTGTTGCCTCGAGGTTATTTCAGGGCTCCTGGGAACCCATCTAGATGCACATTAAACCTGGACTTCAACCCTAATGAAGCATCTTTGCCTGGATTCTGGCTGCCACTCAGCTTTGGTTAACCCTCCCACACATACAGTAAAGCATTCTGATACTTTTTGTCTATTTACAAATAACAGGACAGCATAGGATAGACAATATATATTTTAATCTGTGAAATAATTGCTAAATTTCTAACAGATTATAAAACTCTTGCTGCAGTTTTAGAGCTGTTTTGGGCAAGAGGACAGGTTAAGTGGGAAGATCGTTACCACAGCCTTGTTTCTGATAGAAGGATGGGTGAGTTGTTTCTTTAAAACCAGAAGTTATACAACAATTTAAGATTTATCAAGAGTAAGTAAGGTGATCATATAAAAACAGACCAGTAATTTTCTTGACTTGCCTTTAGGAAGGCACGAATTTATTTTTGGCTTTAGCTTTGCTAAAGTAATTGAGTCTGGTCCATAAAAGGTAGGCATGATGGTAGAACAATAGAACAATAGTCCTGTACACACAGTTCAGATCCCAGCTCTGCCACTTTCTAGCTGGCTTATGGCAAATAAATTAACTTTTCTAAGCCTCAGTTTCTCATTTGTAAAGTGAATGGGGAAATAGTACCTTCTCATATGGTTGTTATGATGATTGAGATAATGCACATAGCACTGTCTGGCACAGAGAAAGTGCTTAATAAATGGTAGCCGTGATGATGACAGTGATGATCATGACAAGAACAAAGGGCATTGATTAGTTGCTTTAAAAAAGGAAATTATAGCGTGGCCGGTGTGACTCAGTGGTGGAGTGTCAACCCAGGAACCAATAATTCACTGGTTTGATTCCCCTTTAGGGCACATGCCCATGTTGTGGGCTTGATCCCCAGTAGAGGGTGTATAGAAGGCAGCGGATCCATGATGTTTCTTTCTCATTGGTACTTGTGATGATGACAGTGATGATCATGACAAGAACAAAGGGCATTGATTAGTTGCTTTAAAAAAGGAAATTATAGCGTGGCCGGTGTGACTCAGTGGTGGAGTGTCAACCCAGGAACCAATAATTCACTGGTTTGATTCCCCTT
>NW_006286980.1:1540608-1542223 GCF_000327345.1 Myotis davidii | reverse complement strand
AATTTGACTTCAGCACTGCGCCTCCTCTGAGTGTCCGTATGCGTTACTCTTTCCTCCTAGTTGTAGGACTTCCACTCAGCCAGTGTTCCTGTGGTTCTGGATGGTGTCCGTTCTGTCTTTTAGTTTCACTTTTGAAATGGTTGTTCAAGGCAGCAAACTCCGGCGTTAACCTATGCCGCCATCTTGGTTCCGGGCTCTATCCCTCTTCTTTACTCTCTCTAAAAAGCAGTAAAAACATATTTTTAAAAAATTATATATGCTAGTCCAAATAGTTAGGGTCCAAACTATAGACTCTTAATGCCACATCTGAATAATAGAAAATTTTAATTTGGGAACCAATGTTTTTACTTATATTCTTAATCTTTGAGTTGTGTGACAGTTTTCATTTAATTCTACAGATTTATGGGAAAGTACCCTTCTTCTAATATAATAACTATAGATTCTTGATGAACTAAAGGATATTCTAACTTTTTTCTTAAGTTGAATAAATTGAAATTATTTAAATATTGGCATATGGTATGATTTCAGCTATTTAAAATACCTCTGAATGGGCTGTGAATATTGTTCAAATATAGTCTGAATGGTTTAAAGAATTTCTTCAATATAAAAGTAGGCAAGAGACTTAAATCAGGCAGAAATAATACTTTAAAATATACTTAACTCATTTTAGTCAAAGAAATGCATAAGCAAAACTAAGACATCATAGGTCCTTTTAAATCAGGCTATTGAAGATGAAAAAGATGGGCAGTGCCCTGTATTGGCTCTTAATGACTTGATGGTCAATTGTGACTGTCTCTCTGGAAAAGAGTCTGGCAGTGTGTATCAGAATTTTAAATGTGAATATTCTCTGATTCAGCAACTGCATGTCTGGAAGCATATAATAAGGAAATAAGAGAAAGAGTGAACAATACATGATCTAATTACCTTCACTGTGGAGATACTAAAATTACCCCCTCAATGGAACCCATCTTAACATCTATTAGTGGGCATTGGTTTAAAACTGCAGCACTGTAGAAGGTGGAGTGTGCCATGTTTGCTTAGTTTCAGAGGGACCTAAGTTTAAATCCTGGCTCTACCACATTTAGCTATATGATTTTAGGCAAGTTACTTAATGCAGTTGAGTTTCACTTTCCTCGTCTCTGAACGGGAATAATAATGGCACATGGGTTTTAGGATTGGTATAAGGATTAAGTGAGATGATACACATAAAGCACAGTGTCTAGCCAAAAACATTTCATGTTAGGAAATATTATTATGTGCTTCTTAAAAAGGATAAAAAGGATCTATTTGTATTAACAAACATTAAAGGATGTCTGTAAGATAGTAAGGGAAAAGCAAGTTTTAGAACACTTTATATGAGCCCATTTATATTAAAACTGTGTGTGTGCCCTTATGGCCAGAACCGCCATCTTCCAGTAATTCACCAAAATGACTAACACAAAGGGAAGAAGAAAGGCATCCGCTCTATGTTCTCAAGTCTCAAGGCCTTTTAGAAAACCTGAGTGACTCGTTTGGCAGAATACATTGTGAACCTACAAGAAAGGTGATATTTTAGACATCGAGGGATTGGGCACTGTTCAGAATGCCCCACAAATGTTTCCATGGCAAACTGGAG
>NW_006286980.1:1531636-1540591 GCF_000327345.1 Myotis davidii | reverse complement strand
CACCCCTATATGTTCTCTAGGCCTCTTAGAAAACACGGAGTTGTTCCTTTGGCCACATACATAAGAATCTGCAAGAAGGTGATATTGTGGACATCAAGGGAATGGGCACTGTTCAAAAAGGAAGGCCCCCCAAATGTCACCATGGCAAAACTGGAAGAGCCTACAGTGTCACCCAGCATGCAGTGGGCATTGTTGTAAACAAGCAAGTTAAGGGCAAGATTCTTGCCAAGAGAGGTAATGTGTGTATTGAGCATATTAAGCTCCCTAAGAGCCAAGATGCTTCCTGAAACGTGTGAAGGAAAATGATCAGAAAAAGAAGGAAGCCAAAGAGAAAGGTACCTGGGTTCAACTGAAGCGTCAGCCTGCTCCACCCAGAGAAGCATGCTTTGTGAGAACCAATGGAAAGGAGCCTGAGCTGCTGGAACCCATTCCCTATGAATTCATGGCATGATAAGTGGGGAAGAATAAAAAAGACTTCTGTGCTGATAAAAAAAATCTCTCTTAATTGAGTGGAAGTGTGGCATCCCTTCCCCCAAAGAATAATTAAAGAAAACTTTGTGTCACCCTTAAAAAAACAGAAACAGAAACAAATGTGTGTGTGTGTGTGTGTGTGTGTGTGTTTTATATATGCATTAAAGTTTTGGAATGACATAGCAACAGGTAACATTTAATGAGCACTCTACTAAGTCTCAGGCACTGTTTCAAGTGCTTTAATACATATCAATCAATCAATTTCTTAAAATTAGTTAATATATTTTAAGTGCTTGGAACAATACCTATTCTTTATAAAGAGACTTAATAAAACTAGTTAGTAATTTTCACATGCTGTCATTATCTTTACTTTATAGATAAGGACACTGACACACTACAGTTTGTAAGCGGCAGAGCAAGAATTTAAATCCAGGCCGTCTAACTTCAGTCTATCGCCCAGCAGTTAAAACTGAGTATTATGGGAGGCAGGATTGTGAGGTCATTTTCACTCTACATTTTATCTGCTTCTGGATATTTTCACCTTTATACATGAAACACTTTACTTTCATAAATACAAAAAAAGATATTTCCAGTTTGGAAAGAAAAAAGTGTATTTTTTATTTTAGAAAATTTATTTTTTTCTGCTATAAAATACTGATAGCAAATTGCAGACATTTGAATATAGATATGTATACTTGAGTTTGACCTTATGCTTGGTTGTCATGAACAAGGAGTGCCCATTACTCCATGCAATGTATAAGATTTTGAGAACCTCACTTTGGGGCATATTTTACAAGGAAATAATTATAGACAGAGGTAGGAGCCCAACCTAAATCTACACCACTTAACTGTGTCTAGCTTCTGTAATTAAAATCCTAATAGTTTCCAAGAAGCATTTAGTCATGGTATTTTGGTTTCTAGAAAGTATAGAGTAAAATTCATTCTTCAGCCTTCTGAGAAAAGCAGGTAGAAGCCAGTTATTTGATCCATAGATCCACAATCATAAGAGGAAGCAACGATTTAGTGTCAGACATGGACATCAGTGTTAGAACTAATAGATACCATGTCATCCAGAACTCAGCCGTTGGCTGTCAGTGTTCTGATAGCCAGTTTCTTTGTAGGGTCTGTACCGTGTCCTACAGCTGCCACTGCACTGTACTCTTTCCAGCTAGATTGTGAGCTGCTCATGAGGGTTGAGTGTTCTAGTCCAAGCATTTCCACCAGATAGCCAATTGACTGTGGCCTCACTTCTGTAAAAGGAGGGACATGGACTAGATAACAGAGTTGCTGTTTTCAAGTTCTGTGATTCTAATAGCCTTACCAGTTTGTGAACTAAATTTACAATCTTAGACTTATTGTGGATTCTAGAAAAATGCTGAACAGACCTGGTTGGGTAGATCAGTTAGTTAGAGCTGACGCTGATATGTCAAGGTTATGGGTTCGATCCCTGGTCAGGGCACATACAAGAATCAACCAATGAATGCATAAAAAAAAAATGGAACAGCAAATCAGTATTTCTCTCTTCCTCTCCCTCTCCTTCTTCCTCTCCCCCTTCCCCTCTACCCTTTCCCCTCTCCCCCTTACCCTTTCTCTAAAAATCAAGAAGAAGAAAAAAAAGCTGAACATAATTAAGCTTATAAGCTGATTTATGGAAGGGTTTGCCAGTATACTCACTTGAATTACAGGATATCCTTGATAACAACAAACTATACAATGTACTTTTTGTTCCATTTTAGGTATTTTTTCTCTCCTATACTTTTTTTTTTTTACAAATAAACCAGAATTGTGTTCTAGAGATTGTAAGACAATAAAATGGTATGGCCCTGTTTGATCTTAGATAATAAGCTGTGCAGGTATGTATTACAACAATCACTAGCACTAAAAAATGTTTTTTTCTGCCCTAACCGGTTTGGCTCAGTGGATAGAGCATCGGCCTGTGGACTGAAAGGTCCCAGGTTCGATTCCGGTTAAGGGCATGTGTCTTGGTTGCGGGCACATCCCCAGTAGGGGGTGTGCAGGAGGCAGCTGATCAATGTTTCTCTCTCATTGATGTTTCTAACTCTCTGTCCTTCTCCCTTCCTCTCTGTAAAAAATTAATAAAATATATTTAAAAAAATGTTTTTTCTGCCTTTTTGTACTATGGTGTTTTAATGAGGTGGATGCCTCCTGGACTTTATCACAGTTACAGAAGTCAAGTAGTGTGTGTGTTTAACACAATATCTGAGTTTGATGAATCACATGGTATGTCTGCTTTTAGCTGGGAACAGAGTTCTTTGGTCACTTGTGATGGTCAAAAAGTCTCTTGGGAGTGTTGACTCAAAATAACTAAAAGTAACTCATAGCTACTCATATCTTAAAATTATAAACTTGATGATACCATGTTTTAATTTTAGTCTAATCTAATTTTTGCCCTCAAAAAGGACTGCTGCTTCTGGCTTTTAAGTTGTTAAATTAGTGTGATCTCTTTCAGCAGTGGTTTTTATTTGAAGGGGAACCATAAACAAAATAACACAGTAATCTTCAAATTAAAATTAAGAAATATGAAAGAAATTTGTACAGTGGTGGGCTCCATATAGATCTCTCCTGAAGCTATGCAGTGATGATGAAGCTTTGACTATTTTGAATGAATGGATAATTAAAATAGGAGTTTATATTTTCAATTAAAGTCATGTTTTGGAAATTTGCATTTTACATTCTCATTTAAACTCATCTATTTTCAAGTTTAATTTTGTGTCAATGTCGGTCTATTTCTCTCTCTCATTTCTATTAGAAGCACACTTTTAAGATGAGCACATTTGTTATAGTTGGACTGCTGAGTGATTTATGTGTTCAGACTGCTTCCCAAAGCTTGCTCCTCCCCTTTCCTTAACCAGCGTGTCACACCACCTCTCACCACTCATCGTTTTCCTGCCTTGTCCATTTATTGGTTGTCTCCTGGTCACACCAGGCCTTCACCTTTTAGCACAAAATAGGCATTTTTGACTGTACTGGTGTTTTGAATCAGGCACTATCTCCTTTAGACCAGACTAAGTAGGAGTAAAGGGAAGTGGGGATCTTCTTTAAAGCTTGAGCATTTATTTTGTCTCTTATGATTTTGGAGGAGTAGTTTTCTTACCTTGAATAGGACTTGAAGGTAACTTAAGTAAGACTTATGCTGCCTGCTTTTTTGTTTTGATAAGGGCCTTTGAATCACCAGTAGAAAAGCTAATTTGAGAAGAGAGTGACAGTTTGTTAATACCAAAAAACTCTCCCTAGAAAGGTGTAAGAGATGACTGAAAAAATTTCATGATTCCCATTTGTCTCATGGTTTGTCTTTAGTTTTAATCCATGACTGCAGACCCTTTTTGCTGTTCTTTATAACCCTCCACAAAACCAGAACTAAGAATTTGGCTCATAGGAAAAGAATCCAAGTTCAATGGTACCTAGAAAAACAAACACACACCTGTCACCGTGGCTGGGTGGCTTAGTTGGTTGAGCATTGTCCTGTGCACCAAACGGTCCCACGATTCCTGGTTAGGACACATACTTGGCTTGTGGATTCGATCCCTGGTTGGGGTGCATATGGAAGGCAGCCGATGTTCCTCTCTCCTTTCCTTTCCCTCCTTCCCTTTTTCTCTCCCTCCCTCCCCCTCTCCCTTCCTCCCTTTCTCCTTCTGTCTTCCTCTCCCTGTCCCTTTTCCTCACTTTCTCCCTCTCCCTTCCTGTCTCTCTGAAATCAATAAAAACATCCTAGAGTAAGAATTTAAAAAACAACAACACTCTGCTGAAAAGTACAAATTGATTCTCTTTTATTGTTCCTATGTCTACTCACACCCAACTACTATTAAATACTTTTTTCTTATTATAAAAATGATTGTTTCCCTTATGGAAAAATTGGAAAATTAGAAAAAATTATAAAGGACAAAATTGAAATAGTCTATAATTTACCCCCTTTTTTCATATAGTAGAGTTCATATTTTACATAAAGATAGAACTTTGGCCCTAACCGGTTTCGCTCAGTCGATAGAGCGCCAGCCTGCAGACTGAAAGGTCCCAGGTTCAATTTTAGTCAAGGGCATATACCTTGGCTGCGGGCACATCCCCAGTAGGAGGTGTGCAGGAGGCAGCTGATTGATGTTTCTCTCTCATCGATGTTTCTAACTCTCTATCCCTCTCCCTTCCTCTCTGTAAAAAAAAAAAAATCAATAAAATATATATTTAAAAAAAGATAGAACTTTGTATCTTGTTTATATAGCATTATTTCTCAGGCTATTAAATTTTTTGAGGGACTTTTTTTCACTATTATTTCTATGTAATTTCTTGCTATCATCATCATTCCATCAATCATTTTATTTTACCTAATTTTAAACATTTGTTTTGCTTGTTATTACAAACAATGCATTGATTTAAAAAAAAAACTATAAATCTTTGCTGCAATTTTGATTATGTTAGGATAGATTGCTAAAGGTGGAATTATGTCAAAAGATAAAGAATCTTTAAGTTTCTTGATATAAATTGCCATAATCCCTACTAGAAAGGATTACATCTCTGCCAGTTAACATAAGCACAGGGAGTGATATTATCAAGATGGTGACATAGGTCAGTCCCAACTTTAATCCCCCTTACAGAAGATGAGCTAGCAACTATCTGCAAGACACCACAATCCAGGTCTGAGGCTGACGCACCTTCCACCCCAGACCTCCTACAGCCTTGCTTGAATACTGATAAGCAGCCTTTTTAAGTACTGTCCCTCTCCCTCCCTCCCCATGACTCTGAGCAGCCTTGGAGTCTAGTCTATGTTACCACCAAGCTATGGAGCCTACCCAGGCAGAACCCAATCTATGGCCCCACCCAGTTGTTGAATGCAGCCTGCAGCCTCATTCAGGCAGAGATGACCCCACCCATTTGCAGAATATGTCCTGTAACATCACCAGATGTGGGGGCTTGGACAGCAACCCTAACCCATCCATGGAGCACAGCCTCTAGACCAGCGGTTCTCAACCTGTGGGTTGTGACCCCTTTGGTGGTCGAACAACCCTTTCATAGGGGTCGCCTAAGACCATCCTGCATATCAGATATTTACATTATGATTCATAACAATAGCAACATTACAGTTATGAAGTAACAACGAAAATAATGTTAGGATTGGGTCACAACATGAGGAACTATATTTAATGGGCCAGAAGGTTGAGAACACTGCTCTAGACCATTAAATGCAGGATACAACTAGAGGCCCCTCCCAACCAAAGAACCTGGCTAGTCTAATAGTGGAGCATAGCCAGTGGCCTACCTGATCACAAAGCCCAGCCTGAGGCCCTGCCCAACTTCAGAACACATCTGTGACCCTGTTTGATTGCATAACATAGCCAGAGGTCCCATCTGACCTCAGAGCCCTGCCTGCGACCCTGCATCAGCATGGAGTCCAGCTAGCAGCACCACCTGGTCAGGAAGCACTGCCAGAGATCCCACCCAACCAGGTATGATTACATACATCAGGTCATAGCCATGTCCAATCATGGAGTCCAACCAGTGACATCAGCCTACCCAGGAACACTGCCAGCTTCCCCACCCCATCAGGGAACCTCCCCAGTGGCCTTGTTTGAATGTGGAGCTCAGCCAGCAAGTTCACCTAACTGCACAGCAACCCTCCTGACTTTAGAGCATGACAGTGGCCTCACCCAAGTAGAGACCCCGATAGAAAGTCCTGCTTGCCCACAGGCACTACCAGTACCCCAGGCTGAGCTGTCTGGTGAAGGTCTTTCTCTGCCAAAGCAAACCTGTGAAGTGTAGAGGAGGAGACCACTTACCTAAATGTGTAGATACCAATATAGGGAATCAAAAAACACAAAGAATCAGGTAAGCATGACACCATTAAAAGAAACTAATAAAACTCCAGTAACTGACCCTAAAGAAAGGGAGATCTATAAACTATCTGGCAAAGAATTCAGAATAATCCTCTTAAAGAAGTCCAGTGAACTTCAAGAAGATAAAGAGAACTAAATAAAATAAGGAAATGTGTAAACAAAATGAAAAGTTCAACAAAGTGATAGAAAAAAAATCAACAGAAATCTTACACCTAAAGAATACCACGAAACTGAATTCAGTTAAGAGCTTCAACAGCAGACTTGACCAAGCAGAAAAAAGAATCAGTGAACTAGATGATATGTCATTTTAAATTATCCAGTCAGAGGAGCAAAAAGAAAAGGAATGAAAGAAAAAGTAGAGAAAGCCTATGGACTTATGAGATAGGATTAAAAAATACAAGTATGTATTATGGGACTCCCAGAGAAGAGAAAGAGAAAGCAATAATGTATGGGTGGTAAATATACAATGCAATCTGCATATCATGTATCATAGAAATGTACACTTGAAACCTATAATCTTCTTAACCAATGTCACCCCAATAAATTCAACTAAATAAATAAAATAAAGCAATAATGACTGAAAACTCCCCAAACTTGGGGGGGGAAATGGATATCCAGATTCAAGAGTCCCAACCGACTTCAAATTGGTTGAAGCAAAAAGGGTAATATTTATGTGTGGAATCTTAAAAACAAACAAACTTTTAAGTTCAGAGGAATTTTTAGTAATCATTTGCATCAACAGACCCAGGTCGTCTGCCATTAACAGCATATGGCCAAATATGCTTTTGGAAACTCAACCATTAAAGTATATTTTGTCTGCAGGAAAAATATATCTCTTTCTAAAACAATACTGAAAATAAAAAAAAATGATAATGTTAACTTCTGTACCATTGTACCATCACCACCAGGCTTATGACTCACAAAAAAAGGGGAAAAAAGTATCTATGAATTCACTCTTCTGGACTATTGAATAGGGCACACACCAAATGTAGAGAGTCACATTAACTAATTGAAAACAAAACAAAAGCTCTTGATACTAAATGCAGTCACTAGATTATAAATTGGATGTCTGTTACCTCATAAGAATTGCAGCATCTTGTGAGAGAAGTGATTAGTTCTTCCCTAGAACACTTTTTTCTAGCCTACTTATACCCCCAAATCAATATTAACTTCTACAAATACCTCTTTTATTACTTCAGGTCTTTCAGTTTAAGAAACTGCTATGTACTTTTTGATATATTTCTCTCCTCTCTCCATTAAAAGCAATCTAGCCCTGACCAGTTTGGCTCAGTGGATAGAGCGTCGGCCTGCAAACTGAAAGGTCCCAGGTTTGATTCGGTCAAGGACATGCACCTTGGTTGCAGACACATGCCCAGTGGGGAGTGTGCAGAGGCAGCTGATTGATGTTTTGCACCGATATTTCTAATTCTCTATCCCTCTCCCTTCCTCTCTGTAAAAATAAAATATATTTTTAAAAACAATCTAATTTGTCTAATCAAATAGATATAAGAGTAGGAGAAATAGGGAATATGCCTAGAGACAACATTTACAAACTACCTTAGGATAGCAGCGCAAGGCAGGAGGAGTGATCCAGGAAGATTGGGCAGGGAAGGGAAGAAAATCATTTTTGCCACTTAAAATGAGTCGAGATGTTTTAAAATACTTTCTCACATAATTCATTGATTTATCAAACGCCTCACATTTCTCTGTGCCAGGCACTAAGTCCTTTACAAGTATTAACTTTCCTAATTCTTAAAAGTCTTGTATTAGCATAATCAGCATGTACACAGTTGGCCATTTTTATCTTTATTGTAGTCTACAGAGAAGTGAAGCATAGAACTTTTAAGTAATTTGCTTAAAGTCAGACAGCTAGTGAGTGTCTGAGCCAAAATTCAGGTCCAGGCAATCTGGCCCTTCATTATTGTGCTCTGCCACCATCGAAGCATCACATCAAGGCTGTACAGTTGGCATACATTATCTCCATTTTATTTTATTATTTTTTTAGAAATGTTGTTTTTTAAAATATCCTTTTATTAATTTCAGAGGGGAAAGGAGAGGGAGAGAGAGATGGAAACATCAATGATGAGTGAGAATCATTGATCGGCTGCCTCCTGCATGCTCCCCACCGGGAGTCGAGCCCACAACCTGGGCATGTGCTCTTGACTGGAATCGAACCGGGGACCCTTCAGTCTGCAGGCCAACGCTCTATCCACTGAGCCAAACCATCTAGGGCAGGGGTGGGCAAACTTTTTGACTCTAGGGCCACAATGGGTTCTTAAACTGGACCGGAGGGCCGGAACAAAAGCATGGATAGAGTGTTTGTGTGAACTAATATAAATTCAAAGTAAACATCATTACATAAAAGGGTACGGTCTTTTTTTTCAATAGTTTTATTCATTTCAAACGGGCCGGATATGGCCCGCGGGCCGTAGTTTGCCCACGGCTGATCTAGGGCCATTATCTCCATTTTAGAGATGAGAATCCTAAGTCTGGTTAAATAACTCAGACAAGGTCAGCCTTAAACTTACTCTTTTCCCCACCAATTTAGCTGTTCTGATACTACCTATCCTTATCAATAAATGATAGGACATTTACCCAGTCATCCAAATCTGACCCAGAGATATAATTTTATTTCACTCTT
>NW_006286980.1:1526043-1531604 GCF_000327345.1 Myotis davidii | reverse complement strand
CTCTTTCCAGCTGAGACCTTTTAGTCTCTTCTGCTACTATCTTAAAAGGATTATAGTCTCAGTGTTTACAGGAAGCAGATAATAAAGCTTACAGGTAATATGAGTGAAGGAAGGTGAGCATGAGGGGGTAGAAAGTTGGTGGACTGTGGCTGGATGTCGTATTGCTAGGAAGCTGATGCTTCTCTGTTCCAGCTATTTCCAGTCAAGACTGTGGGCTCACATTTGATAGATGTGATTGTTTAAGAGGAACCAGAAATCTGGATTTTTATATGAAATCTTTCCATTTTTAAATCACAGTTCAAGTCAAACAAAATATGGCTTCAGGCTGTCAGTTTGTAACCCATGACTATTAATTATTGAATCCCCCTAACCTGATTTATATTCCCTTAGCCCAGGGGGTGGGCAACCTTTTTGTGAGTGCATGCCAAAACCAGCAAAATCTCTGACTCATAATTCTTCTGCGTGCCAACCCTAAATTTTTGAGAACATGTTACGCCTACTTGATATCTCTTAAGGTGTACGTATGTGAAGAACCTTGAAGAAATAACAAAATTCATTCAAGCGACAAAAACACAGTATATGATGATGAAAAATACATTTATTTTTTAATGTATACATGTACACTGATAGTCCGACAGAAAATTTATGACTCCGTTTGATATTATCAGTGGGACTTTTGCTGCTGCATCACTGATGACAGATTTTACATCAGGTTTATATTTCGTGACCTTCAGAGATATGCACGAGCTACTACTTTCATCCGTCAGGCCACTCTTATTACGAGTCTTAACAAAACTCATCACTGAGAACAAAGATTCACAAGCGTATGTGGATGAAACCAAAACACTGGTCGGATCTAGGAAGGCTGAGAGAGTTAAGACAGAGGCATAGAAATTGCTCTTCCCCTCTCTCGTCAATTCATGTTTATGGTCTTTAAGATAACTTGTTATGTAAAATTATTTATTTATCTAAGGTGCACCTACACTGAATTTATCTGAAAAATAAAAAAGTCGATATTAAGAAAAAAATTGTAAATGGAAGATTATAAGGGAGGGTTTCGTGTGCCAGCAAAAGTTACTGGCGTGCCGTGTTTGGCACGTGTGCCAGGGGTTGCACACCCCTGCTCTAGCCTAATCTACTCCGTTTTTTTGGCACCTACCTTATACTAGCAGAATCTATCCAAGCGATAATCAGATAAGATTTTAGGGTTGGTTAGGAAGATTAAATGCATTAAAACATGTAAAAGAGATCTTGGTACTTGGGTAAGCACTCAATAAATGTTGTTGTTTTTTTATTGGCTGCTGGTTCTTCACTTAATGAAAAGCCTTATCTGACTCCCATTTATGCTCAAGATAATTTTTTAATATGGCAAAAAAGGAGGAAGGTACTTTATCATGATTCCTGTCTCACCTTCATCTTCTGCTGTTTCACTAAATGTACTTAAGCCATTCTCTACACTCAAGTGTGCCAGTCTACTTCATGCCCTTACACCTCTCCTCCTCTGGAGAGCTGATTTCTCCCTTCTTTGTGTTCCCATAAGATTATGAACCTCCTTAAGAGAAGAGACTATATATATATATTTATCAGTCTTCCTATTCTCAGTACTTTGTGCAGTGCTAGCACATAGTGTATATGTACAATAAATGTTGGATGGGAGTCATGCAACTAGTAAAAGTTAGGACTGGGACTGGAATGCTCACTTGACTGTGAATTTCTTCCTCTTTGCTTTTTAATTTGATTTATTTATTGATTTCTGAGAAAGGGGAAGGAGAGAGAGAGAGAGAGATCAATTTGTTCCACTGATTTATACATTCATTGGTTGACTCTTATATATGCCCTGACCAGGGATGCAACCCACAACCTTAGTGAATCGGGATGATGCTCTAACCAACCCCAGCTCCCTTACCAGAGCTTCTTCCTCTTTGGTTTGCACATCAGAGAGGAAAGAAGGTGTGGCTATTCTAGCATTAGGGACCAGCATATACGGTGTTTAACCTAAAGACCTGTTATAGCCTACAACATAATGGTTACAACTAATGATGAATTTAGGACTTTTTTAAAATAATCCAAGGTAATACAGTAGCATTAAAGATACTCTTTCATCTGAAATCTAATATGTGAAAACTAAGGTGAAACCACCAGTTTAATAGTGTGTTTTACCAGTCAGGTAAAGCAGTTCTGTTTTCCCACTTTAGAAGTTTGATGGTAAATGGTTAGAGACACCACCTCTATTTATAGATGGCCTGAGTGCCAGATTTTTTATCGCCTTTCCCCAGGCTTGGTAAATGAAAGAATGTTGGACTTAACTATTATTGGTAGTGTCTCCATTAATGAATAGGGGAGTCTGGAGAAAACACGTGAACAGGTAATTCAAGGGCACCTGGTGTTGTTTTTATCAGTCCAGGAATTCTAGACTTGCAAATTGTATCCTGTTCTTTTTCTGGCTAAAGAAAGGGCTTTAATAAAAGACAAAGAACCGTATTAAATCCACTAGAGGAATAAATTTGCAATATAATAAGTGCCAGTCATCTAGATCATTCTTTGTAATAATTTGGTCACTTTTGTTCTTAGTTTTGTTAAATTAGAATTTTTGTAAAGCCTATTTGTGTCTGGTAACAAGAAAATATTTTTCCTTAATTTTAAAGCTGATCTCTAAAAGATGCTATTTATTCAAGAATATGGGTAGAATTTTTGGTCTTTTCTGCAATTGTATCACTCATGTAGAGTTTGTTTCTGAAGTTTAACATAATACTAAATGATTCTTTAGTTTATAATCCAAAGGAAATTATAATATGTGAAACATTATTGAAAATCCATCACTTATTTATAAAATGCCTACTGTGTGTTCAGTACTTTGCCAGATGCTGTAATACTTTCATTACAAAGATAACTACACATAGGATTTGTTGTGATTTGGTTTTTAAACAAGGCATACACACTTGCATGTATGTGTAACAGAACGGAAAAAACATACTGACCATGATTAAATTAGAGACTGTCTATTACTTGATATCCACTGCTGGATTTTGGAGTTGAACTCATTACATCTTCCTATGATGGGAGAAACCTGATCTTCTGTTTCTCCCTCTTTTATAAAGACCTCAGGTTCATAAATTTTTATCTAAAATAATTCATATTTATTTCTGTATTATTAATGCAAACAATTCCTAGTTGTTTAGAATTATTTGGAATTCCGTAACATTTTTTTTTATGTTTCATAAAATTTTCCCTAAATTTTTGCTCAGTAATATTTCTGCCCACCTCTAGTCCCCCAATATTGTTTCATCCCAGTCAGCAGCAGAGGTTAATGTTGGCCATCTTCAGCTACTTTAAAGTGGGCAAAATTGCCTGGGCTAGATAGCAAGTAGTCTTTTTAAAATTTATGTTAAAGATTTTGCCATATCCTGATGCCATGAAACATTTAAATTGAATAACAGTTCTCTTTTTTTCTGATGCATGCTCACTGAGCAGTCTTCTGATCCTCATTATGGCTTTGCATCCAGCTTGTCTACAAGGACGGAATGCATTTGTGAGAAGATGCAAGGATCTGTTCCTTGTTACTCAGTTTCTTATTGTGTAAATAAGTCAGTTGACATTATGTCTTGTATATCAGTCTCTCCTGAACTCTCTTAGGATAAAGTAGCTTCCAGAATTTGATTGCCCTGGGACACTGGCAGCTGAAGGCCAGACCTTGCCCCTTGGCAGACTGAGCAGAGCAGCCTGTTCTAAGAGGCCCCTTGGCATCCAGTCAACTGCCTTCCAAGACCGCACCCTGAGTTTATTATATAGCTCTTTTTGACTTCCGAAATATTTACTTATGGGCTATTTCTTTGTGTGTTTTTCTCAAGAGGCATTATAAAATGTTTTGTTTGCTTTTTCATCATAAACTTTTTGAAAGGAAAATATAGTCCTTGGACAATTAGAGTTGGGTCTTGACCTTTTTCCCTCCTCATAACTGGCAAACCAATTTGAAAATTCTCTATCAACTACAGATCTGGACAAATTAGAAAGCACTCTTAAATTCCTAGGCATTGTCCTGACTGATTAGGCTCAGTGGATAGAGCGTCAGCCTGCAGACTCGAGGGTCCCGGGTTTGATTCCGGTCAAGGGCATGTACCTTGGTTGCAGGCACATCCCCAGTAGGGGGTGTGCAGGAGGCAGCTGATCGATGTTTCTCTCTCACCGATGTTTCTAACTCTCTATCCCTCTCCCTTCCTCTCTGTGAAAAATCAATAAAATATATATTTTAATAAAAAATAAAATACCTAGGCATTGCTCTGTATTAGAACTTCTGTGCGTCCCCCCCTCCCCACCCCAATGTTTGTTAAAAAATAAAGTAACAGGCACTTTTTAACTAGTGTTTGAAGAGAATTATGTATGAACTCAAATTTTATATGCCTAAAGAAGGCTCCCTAGAATACTATTGCAAATTTTATCCCTTATCACCTTTTTGAGGTTTTAGGGTGAATAGTTACATATTAAAGATGCTGGGAAGTCTTGCAACAAGAAACTTGTTTAATTTTGTATAATCTGCATTTTCTCAAATTATTTGAATTTCTCAACTTCTAATCTATCCTCCCTAGCTTCCTTCCCTGCACTCCAACCTCCAAATCCCAGTTAACAAACAGGGTTTAGGATGTCTGCTAAACAACATTCCTGTTCTATTTTCCTTCTTTGACTTTTCTGCATCTGATCCTGAAACATAGAACATGAGCCCAGTGATTCTGATATTTCCAAAAATGGGTTGATGGTGTTATCACCATAATTAACTAGTTTATCAATATTAATAAGGGAAAAAGAGCAAAGGGAGAGTCAGACATTGTAAGCATAGTCACCAGGCAGCTTCACCAGGAAGCTACAGCTTCACGTTCCCCAGGGAACCACCGGTTCATTCCCTGCAGATCACTGAGGGAAGGGATCGAACAAAGGGGGAGGTGGGCACATGCATAGTGAAGTCGGAATAACATAGGGAAGGTGCTTGCTTGTCAGTCTAGCCTGGGGAACAATGGATTGGCTAGGGGGTGGACCACATCAGAAACACTCAAAATCTTGAATAGTTTAAATCCCTAGACAAAGAATTCCCTCCTTCTTGCTCAAGCTTGGTCTCTTGTTCTCTCTTTTCTGTGACCTGCACTTGCCCATGGGCTCACCTGTTCTCTCTCCAAAGCCAAGTGTCTTTATGCAACCGCATGGCCCATTGCTGTGTGAACACCACAGGCAATGGACTACAGCTGGGAACACAAGCTAAGCTAGCCAGATACTGGATTATACTATACTTTGATATGGAACAGAAATTCTGGGCAGTGGCCTTCATTCTGGCCCTGCTGAAGACAAGATTAGACTTCTTCCATGGCAAGACAGAGAGAGATGGGATCTTGGAGGGAGCCCCCTTAATTTTACATCATCAATAAAGCTTTCCATGAAACTCCATCTTCCTGTGAGGGCCTCAGGAAATTATTTTCCTCACGGCACCCGAAGAACTCCACTTCTACCGATCCTGAAACATAGAATATGAACCCAGTGATTCTGATATTTCCAAAAATGCTTTGATCATTGCCTTT
>NW_006286980.1:1507706-1526007 GCF_000327345.1 Myotis davidii | reverse complement strand
TTATCTCAGGAGGCCTGGGAACTAGGAAGAACAAATACATAATACCTGTCTGGAGAAAAGTGACCAGTTCAGAGCATTCTGGTGATTTGAACAAGAGCATATGATCACTTAGCAGCAGGGTCTGGATTAAATCTCTAAATTTCTGACTTCTAAGTTCAGTAATTTCTTTTTCCACAGTTGCTTATTAATCAGTCTTTATTACTTTTAGCCAGTTCTTTCAGCTCTTTCCCCTCCTCTATTTGATAGGTTGAGTCATTCATTCATTAATGCCTGCTATGTGTCAGATACAGTGCTGTTGTGGTAAATACTCAAAAAATGAATCAGGAAAAGTTTTTACCCAGAGATGCTCCTAGTTTCGTGGGATGGAGAAGTGGAGTGATAAGCACCAGTACCTGAACTATATTGGTGCAAATGTTAGAGAACACCTATGAAAGAAGAGACCTAATGCAAATGTTAGGTCTCTTCTGGTAGGGCATGTTAGAGAAGTCTTCACAGTAAGACTGTGCCTTAAAGAATCAAGGTTCCTGTGAAGAGAGTTCAGGACAGGCCCTGGCCAGGTAGCTCAGTTGATTAGAGGGTTGTCCCCCATACGCCAAGGTTGCGGGTTCAATCCCCAGTTAAGGCACATACAAGAATCAGTCAGTGAATTCATAAATAAGTGAAACAACAAATTGATATTCTCTCTCCCCCTTTCTCTCAGAAAGGAAGGAAGGGAGGAAGGGAGGGACTTCAGGACATAACTGATTCAGGGATGGGTCATGTGAGGCCTTGGAGGCATGAAAGAGCCAAGCATGTTGGGAGAAGAGTAAGCAATGAGCAAGGGGAGCAGCTAGGGCTGGAATGGCAAGTTGGAGATAGCATTTGGAGTTGGAGTTCTAACTCCACAGTTCACTAGCTATGAGACTTTTCTTAAGCTTTAGTTCCTTACTTTACAGGGCTGCTGTGAGGATGAAATGCAGTCATGCATAAGAAGGTGCCACTATCTTAAATCCTTAGGAGAAAAAAGGGAAATTCAGTAATAAAATATCATAAAATCCCTGATATCTACCAGCATTCAGTGTATGTGAGTTGTCTTTATCATGCTAAGTTAATTTGATTTGCTATAGGCAGTGAGGAAACTGGAGCGTTTTAAACAACTAATGTGATCAGCTTCTTGTTATAAAAAATTTAGAGTAGTTAGCAGAGGGACAAGTTTATGATGGTAAAATAATAGGTTGATTGCGTATGGATTTGTGGGTCCTGCAGTACTTTGAGGTATAAACTCAATAAGATGACAGTGGATCTGGAGATTGTTTACTTTTAATCTGTATTTGACATTGAAGCACAGGAAAGACTTCTGGTTCATTCCATCATCCCTGGATTCTAGTGCAGTTCAGGCCCATATACAGGGTTGGTATCTTTGTGTAGTTAAGAAGAGGTGGGTGTTGGGGAATAGGTAGTAAGTTTGGGGGAGTATGTTTTCACTAGGAATGCAATGTTGGATGCTCACTCTATGCAATCTGGATCTTCTCTAGGTTGCTCTGTTATGATCCCCATGCAAATAAGCAAAAATCCGTTTAACATATGGGAATATTCTAGTTTTTTTTGTCCAGACTGTGGTAGGCAAATCTCATGGGACCAGTGTCCAGCAAACAGCCACCAGAGTTGAGCAGCCCCCCTACGAAGCAGCCTTTTTATTACATTCCGTATCTTGTCCAATTGTACAGATTATCTTCTTCAAACCAGTACTTCGGCTGTCCCAGTGGTTTTTCAAAGTTAGCACTTGAATGGTATTAATTGGGCATACACAAAACTTCCGCATTGTCACCTGGCTTAATTCACACATTTGTGTTTCCTGCCTGGTTCCTACAGGCATTCGAGTATCTTTTGAAAATGAGACAGACATCCTAGTTTGGAGAAGTATACTATGCCTTGTTTTAATACTATCTGAAATGACAGAATTCAGAATGAAATAGGGCAACCCTGGCCTCTGTCAAAGGAGCTTCTTTCTAAAAGTATTTTCCCCTGATGAGAATTGCTTTAGACTGATGTTTGTGTGCTTATTGATGCAACACTTCATGTTTCATAGCATTTATATGGAAGAAGCTATTTCTTACTATTTAATTAAACTACATTAACTCTTAGGACACTTACATTTATTGAGGACATAAGTATTACCAAAATCTTTGGATTTTATTTAGTAATCAATAAAACAACAACAAAATAGATTGACCGTTTCTTGTTTTGAATGCTTGTTGAGTACAACTTTTTGTGTGTGCATGTATTTATGTTGTGTCTGGACTCCCACTAGTGCTTCTTTACTGTTATTCAGCCCTGGTTTTGCCAGCACAAAATTAATTTCTATTGCTTTAGGAATGGTGCATCTTTCTTTTCTAGCATTGTATTGTTTATAATGTGAAAGATTTGGATATCTTAATTGTTGGGGTCAAATTTTGCTTAGTAGAAATCAAACCATTTCTAGAGTCTGTTATAAGGGATAAAAACTTTTTTCTAGCCAGAACCGGTTTGGCTCAGTGGATAGAGCGTTGGCCTGCGGACTCAAGGGTCCCGGGTTCGATTCCGGTCAAGGGCATGTACCTTGATTGCGGGCACATCCCCAGTGGGGGGTGTGCAGGAGGCAGCTGATCGATGTTTCTCTCTCATCGATGTTTCTAACTCTCTATCCCTCTCCCTTCCTCTCTGTAAAAAATCAATAAAATATATTAAAAAAAAAACACAACTTTTTTCTACTGAATAATTTGTATTTATATGTTATTTCAGTTTCTGTTACTATGGCAATGACGGCAGGGAGTACAACCACCTTTCCTATGAGCAACCATACCCGGGATAGAGTGACTGTGGCCAAGCTCACGTTGGAGAATTTTTACAGCAACCTAATCTTACAGCATGAAGAGAGAGAAACCAGGTATAGTAAGAACTAGTCAAAATTTTCTATTTAAATAAGCTGTTATACTGCAAGTGGAATGTAAATATGTTGCCCATTAATAATATAAATTTGGAGATCCATCCCTGTGTGTTGTTTTTAACTTTCTTATCCTGACAGTGGACCTAATTATTTGTTTTATTTTTGCAGAATAGTTCCTTGTCCTGTGAACCAATATACTTATTTCAAATGAGATGTTTTAAACAAAACATTTTCAACCATGAACTTATGATACAGCTTGTTACTTTCTTTTAGAGGGCTGCATTATGAATAATTGACTTCAATCCAAAAACATTTATAATGTTGAATATATATAAGTGGGTCTAGAAGAATAAAAAAATGAAAGACATGTTGTTTTGCTTTCAGGAAACTTAGAGTAAGGGAGCTAATGCACATAGATACTACATGAAAGAGTGAAAAGTATCACTAAGAGAAGGGCCAAGAAGAGAGAGATTGCTTTTTCCTAAGGCAACTGGAATGACATTATAAATGGTGATAGTGTTTAAACAGGACTCTAAAGAAAGAGTTCTATTTATACACACATAAAAGGGAGAAGAAAGAAATAAAAGAGCAAGCGGAAGGGCATCAGAGACAGAAGAAATCACCTTCAGTGCTAACTCAAGCACCATTCAGTTAAGCTCAAGCTAGAGGTAAAGATTTCCTGGGAGTCTTGAATGCTTTGTTAGTGTAGCTCTTCCCATGATGGTAGAGGGCCTCCCTGAGTTTTGAACAGAAGCATCAAATGATTGCAGGTGTTTCTCTGGAAGAGTACTTTAATTGTGATGCATAGAATGGACTGTGGGAGGAGGGATTAGGAACAGGAAAGGCTAGTGATATAATCCAGGCAAATAGAAAGGAGGCTCGAATTAGGATTGTGACAGCAACAAAGAAGAATTGACGGGTGAGAAAGATGAAAAAACATGGAAACTAGCCAAATATGAAATGTGAGAGAAACAAGTCAATACTGGCTCTGAAATATCATGCCTGGGCAAAAGGGTTGGTTCAACTCAGTGAAACAGGAAACAAAAAGAATGTAGGCAGAAGGAAAGTGATCACAAACAGAAGGTTTAAATGTGAATGGGTGGATAAATCCCAACAAAAGTTGACTGTATAAAAACAATAATAATGACATTGTCTTGGGCATTTTTAAAAAAAAGAATTAAAATATTTTCTAACGGTCGACTCTCCATCAGGAGGGAAGTGGAATGAAAGTGTTCTTAGATATCTTTGTATCTTTAAGAATAGGAATACAATGTAGACAGGATAAAGATTAATTTCAGACTTTGAAAAATTAACTGTACATGTAATTTCTAGGGTAGCCACTAAAAGACCAAAAATGAAGTTTGTCACTTCCAAACCTGTAGAAGGAAAATAATGGAATGAGGGGGGGAAATCAGTTCAAAAGAAGGCCCAGAGAAACAAAAACCTGAAATACCAAATAGTAGGCATAAATAGAAACCACAGAATATGTTAGAAATAAATCCAAATATAGTAGTTACACTAATTGTAAATGTAATGGAAGCCTCTGGGAGTGTTCACATCATCAAGGGAGAGTGAACAAAGTAGAAGAGAACCAAGGAAAGAAAGACCTATATTTTCTCAGGAGGCAGGCATGAGTTATTTGTCAGAAGTTTAAAGGTTCATTGTCGTTTCTTGCTGAAACCTTAAAGTAATTCAATTTTCCCCTCTATTTCTAAACAAAGGAGAGTAAGAATAAAAGCATCTGCTGTTTTTAAATTACACAAACCACAATAGTCTCAGCTTGGTGATGTCATGGAAGTCATATTAAACAATGTATACTACACTTTGTAAAGTATATGATTGTCTATCCATTGTGCTGAACATCTGACACTAATACAAAATAATATTGAATGTAAACTGTAATTGAAAAATAAAATAAAAAATGATTGCATTCTTAAAATAATAAAAATACATAGTAAAAATAGTGTATACTTTAAGAAAACATGTGATGAATTTTTAAGGTTTAACTAATTGGATAAATAAATAAACTAAATAAAGTACCAAGCAAAGAACAAAATGCCAGAGCATTTGAGGAGAAAAGCTATTTTTTTAAAGGTACAAGAGAAGTCATAGGTGTTCCGGGTAGGCATGGTGCAAATGAATGAAAATTAGTGCCTCTTGCTCCTGAATGAGATATGATTCCATGAAGTGTTAGTCTTGGCAAGGAAAGGGTGCAGTAGAGGTCTGAGAAGAATAGAGTTGCTTGTATGTGGCTATCCCTCCCAGATTAATGGTCCTCTCACTCTTTGGATTCTTTCAGCAGAGGAGAAAACTCAAAATCATTCAGCAAGCAGCTCTGCAGGCCCAGAGGTACACGATGGCAGGCACAGAATCCGATGTTAGGCGCTTGTTCCATTCTAAGGTTGGGCTTAGGGGAATAATATGTAAGAAAAGATAAAAATCAGTATGGTAAGCACCAAGGTACCTATTATAATTGCTGAGGAAGTAGGTGAAGAATATGTTATTAGGTCTCATCTCCATTTGGGTGCTCATTTATGAACAGGCTCTAGATATTTTTGCTAGGAATTTTCCTTAAGAAAGAAAAAGAAGTGATTTTGATGGGTTAGGAAAGAGCTTACTTTTGGACTCCTATATAATAAAAGGATAATATGCAAATTGACCCTAACTGGAACAACTGGGAACAACCAGTTGCTATGACGCGCACTGACCACCAGGAGGCAGACGCTCAACACAGGAGTTGCCCCCTGGTGGTCAGTGAGCTCCCACAGGGTGAGATCTGCTCAACAACAGGCCAGGCTAACGGCTGCAAGCGCAGCAGTGGTGGTGGGAGCCTTTCCTGCCTCCTCGGCAGTGCTAAGGGTGTCCAACTGTGGCTTAGGCCTGCTCCCTGCAGAGACATCCCCTGAGAGCTCCCGGGCTGCCAGAGGGATGTTTGACTGCCAGCTTAGGTCTGATCCCCTGGGGAGCGGCCCTAAGCCAGCAGGTGGACATCCCCCGAGAGGTCCTGGACTGCAAGAGGGCGCAGGCTGGGCTGAGGGGCCCCTCCTCCCTACCCCCCCACCCCGGTGCACGAATTTTCATGCACTGGGCCTCTAGTACTGTTATAAATAACAAATACTAAACAATGTGAATGGTAGTTTCAGTCCTCAACCCCTATACCCATGTGAATAAAGCCTGGGAAGTTTGTCTTCTAGCATACTCCAAAACTAACTAGAAAGAGCTCTCTCTCAGGTTTATCTTTAGGAAAAGCCAATACAATAGAAATAAAATACTTAATATTCACTTGGAGATGAGTTACAAAATTTGTGCCACAACCGTTTCTCTCGTTATCCTGTCCCTCCTCTATCCTCTCCACACCCCCTTCTTGTTAGCTTTAACTAACTTCAAGGATGCCATTTTAAAATAATAACTGAACTTGGCTGTACTGTACCTTGAAAAGTTCTTGTAGTTCTTTGGGTTACTTTTTATATACATAGATGGTTTTCTAATTTATAAAGAATTAGAATAAAATATACTCAGTTGCATTGAACATCTTTCCTTGATTAAGTAGGAAATCAAGTTTAGAGTTTAAGTGAAGGATGTGGACAAGCTCATTTAACTAATAGTGTTAGAATCAGGATTTAAATGGATAGCCACCTTAAAAATTTGTACTTTTAGTCATTATAGTTACCTTTATATACATCAAATATAAACATTGATATATGTTAATGACTTTGGTGGTTTGAACATTAGATAACAGAGTTTTCCTTCTTAGAACATTAGTCACCTTTGCTAACAATTCATTTAAACAATTTTAGAAGTAAATTTTATTTCACCAGTTTGAGAAAGCTAAATCTGAATTGGGTTTATATTTTGAGAAAGAAAACTATGCCTAGTGATTATTTTAATTCAACTTGAAAGATTTTTTTAGCATACCAAATTGAAGTGGTAAAATTGAATAAATAAATGTACATTTAAAAATGGGAGTAGTTAGGAATGTATTTAAAATGTAAATTATTTTTCTTTTGTTAAGGCAGAAGAAATTAGAAGTGGCTATGGAAGAAGAAGGATTAGCAGATGAAGAGGTAATGTTAGCTGTGATTACTGTGACTATAGTTAACAATACTGTATTATGTGCTTGACAGTTACTAAGAGAGTGGATCTTAAATGTTCTCACTACAGAAAAAGAGTAGTTATGTGAGGTGATGGATACATTAACCTTATTGTAATCATTTTGCAATATATATATGGACCAAATCATCACATTATATTCCTAAAACTTACACAATGTTATATACTATTTCTTTTTTTTTAAATTTTTATTGATTTCAGAGAGGAAAGAATAGGGGGAGAAAGAGAGAAAGAAATATCAATGATGAGAATCATTGATCGGTTGCCTCCTGCAAGTCCCCCCACTGGGGATGGAGCCTGCAACCCAGGCATGTGCCCTGACTCGGACTCGAACTCTGACCTCCTAGTTCATAGGTCGATGCTCAACCACTGAGCCACACTGGACTCAGAATTAAAACTAATATCATGGAATAGATTTTTTTAAAGTAATGTATCAACATTATAGGTGATGTCCCATTTCTGTTAGGTTATATATTCCATACACTTGGGATTCTCCTTTTCTGCTAATAGCTGTCTCCAACACATAAACATTGTTAACTTGCTGTACTAGACAACCTATAAAATATTAATAAACATTATTTTCTTTAGGTGCTTCTCTCTTGTTTATCAATTTTGAGTGTAATTTATGAAACTGTGTAATAAGGTTATTTTTTTCATTCAGATTACACAAGTTTCTAAAGCTAAATCCAACTGCACTCTGTTTATTCTATAACCCATAATGTTAGAAATCTAGAATGTCTTTCAGAATTCTTATATTTACTCATTTATGTAATTAAAAGGGGTAGGGAGGAATGTCTTTACTGCTTTGAAAGACTGTACTACAGTGCCACCATGTGGTATTTTTTTTTAGTCTTCAAATCTAAAACTGCTTTTTGATTTTTTTGTTTTACTAGTAATTCAGTTTTTTAAACTGTTATTCAAATGGCATTTTTGATCCAAAAAATAGTCTTCACTGTTTTCACTACTGATGTGCCTGAGTGTATAACTTCACTTAACTGTCTAAAGATATTTACACTGAAGACATAATTCTTTAAAGAGAGAGGAAAGGAGAGAAATAGAAGATAGAAACATCGATGAGAGAGCATCAATTGGCTGCCTCCACCACACTGCAGGGAATCAAACCCGTGACATCTTGGTTCATGGATTGACACACATCCACAGAGCCATACCAGCCATGTTGAGTACATAATTCTTAATTTGATCCTCTTAGATTAACTTTGTTAGAATTATCAGAATTCCATTGCATTGATGATACACATTTACATATTTCTATTTAATATATATAGTTTACCTAACCCTCTTGAAAGCATAAACGAAGGGGTAGGGAAGGACTATTTAGTAGTTATACCTTGAGCTACATGTCAGAGCAATGTTTCTGAGCTGTTATGGTCATTTTGACTTGTCTCCGCCTCAGAACTGAACCACTGAATGCTTGATAGGGTTCAGTTGAAGATGAACAGGAGTTTAATTTTTTCATTGATTATTTTCATTTCCCACAGGAGCTTTGTCAAAAACAAAATTTTGTTTGGTGAGGGGAAAAACGAAATATAGAACAATGAAACAAATGCCCATTCCAAATGTACCTTCAGATATTTCATAATGTTTCATATTAATGCTCATTATTTTTGTGACTGCTGGAGAATGAATTGTGAAATTCCTGACTTGAATATTTTAATGAATTATTTTTTTATTATTTTTTTAATGAATTCTTCATGTAATTATCTTTGTTGCGGTTTCATTTTTTCAGGAATTTGTGTGCCAAGTCTCAAGCAGTTTATTAAAATCTTTCCAAGAATAAATTCTGCCATAAGCACGTCTCTATGGAAACACTCTTGCTTTGTTGTTTTGGTGTCGTAAGTCTCAGTAGTTGTGACAGAGCAACCTTGGGATTTAAGGAATTGAAGCAAAGTCGATTTCTTGACAGAGTCAAAATCAATATCAGAATACTATTAGCATTGCCTAAAGTTTAACTTTTATTTTTTAATTAAGTTAGCATATAGATGAAAGAATATCATGATATAGTTAAGATGAAATATTTAATGGGGTATACTTCAAGAATAAAGATTTTTCAGTTGTTAAAAAAGTTTTTTTAAAGTTTTCTTTAGATTTTTTTATTCGTGCACCTGTGGGGTCCCTCTGTGTGGCCTGCAGGGATCAGCCAAAACCGGCAGCCCAACAGCCCGGAAGGATGTAGTAGTGTGTGAAGTGGCAGGTGGCTGGGGAGGAGCCCGAGCCTGGGCTGGGCACTGTGCTGCTCCTGCTCATCTGGCCGCAGCTTGGTAGGCTCACTGCTGCGCCACCGCAGCTGCACTCTCCAGGCGTGAGCCCGGCGTCTGGCATCCATTGGTCAGCTGTGTGGTGCTCCTGCTGTGGGAGCACACTAACCACCAGGGGGCATCCTTGCCTTGAGCGTCTGCCCCCTGGTGGTCAGTGCATGTCATAGTGATCCATCTATATCGGTCGACTGGTTGAACAGTTGACTGGTCGCTTAGGCTTTTATATATATAGATATTTCACCAATCCATCTCTTTTTATAACTCCAACTGCTTAGTTCAGATTCTCTTCATTTCTCTACTGGATGTTGTTGTTATTGTTGTTCTCCATTGATTTTTAGAGAGAGTGGAAGGAAGAGGGAGAGACAGAGAGAAACATCGATGTGAGAAAGACATATCAATTGGTTGCCTCCCGTACGTTCCCTGATTGGGGCTTGGGATCAAACCTGTAACCCAGATAGGTGCCCTTGACTGTAATCAAACCCAAGACCCTTCGATGTACAGGCCAACACTCTAATCACTTAGCCACATTGGCCAGGGTTTCACCCCCATTTTTATATATCTTGTCTTTTAATACTGTAGGTTTCCTTTGAAACAATCTGATTTTAAAGTCTTCTTTTAAACTGTCTTTTTTTTTTAATAGAAAAAGTTACGCCGATCACAGCATGCTCGCAAGGAAACAGAGTTTTTACGGCTCAAGAGGACCAGACTTGGCTTGGATGACTTTGAGTCTCTGAAAGTTATAGGAAGAGGAGCATTTGGAGAGGTGTGGTTCTTTTTAAAACACACTGTTATTGAATATATATCTTAAAATAGATTTAAAATAGATGTGTATTAAAATAATTTAATTTGAATAGAATTCCTAAAATACCATGAATGGCAAATTGCAACACTGTTTTCTTTAAAGGAATCTACTATTTACTCCTAAATACAGAGTAGTGACTGTTTAACATCTACAATGTGGTCAATTTTCACATTCTAGGTGCGGCTGGTCCAGAAGAAAGATACAGGCCATATCTATGCAATGAAGATATTGAGAAAAGCTGATATGCTTGAAAAAGAGCAGGTATGTTCTTTAATACATGCAACCAAAGAAACATCCACTGGCTGATGTTGGAATTTTTAAAAAGAAATCTATGTATCTTACTATATAATCTAGTAATTTTTGATAGGCTGTGCCATCGCTTCTCAATTCTTATAGTTAAAATTTCTTCTGAATTTATAATCTAAATATGTATTAGTCTGTTCAGGCTGCCATAACAAAATACCTTAGACTTGGTGACTTAAACAAAAGAAATTTATTTTCTTACAGTTCTGGAGGGTGGAAATCTAAAATCAAGTTTCTGGCAGGCTTTGGTTTCTGGTGAGGGCTCTCTTCCTGGCTTGCAGGCAGCTGCCATCCCATTAAGGCTCCACATAGCCTCTCCTCAGTGTGTGCACACAGAGTGTGAGCTATCTGGTGTCTCTTCTTAATACAGATACCAATCCCCTCCCATCACCCCTCCACCCCCAATGACCTCACTTAACCTTAATTACCTCCTTAGAGGCCCTTTCTTCAAATCCAGTTATCCTAGGGGTTTGGGCATTATCATGGGAATTTGAGGGAAAACATTCAGTCCATAACAAAATACCCTCTTTTCTGACTTCAGTGAAAATAAAGGATAGTTCTCAGTACCCTCAATCCCTGTCACATATCACAAAAGCAAGAACAGTCTCCTGAGAATTTGCTTATTTTATGTATTTACAAAATCTATAACCACTCCAATGTCATACTTCTGGGCTGTCTTCCTGTTTTTTATGACTTAATGTGGTTTCAGTGGTAGCCATAAATCTGAAAACATTACTAGTATTATTTTATCTATTCACCTGTGTTTCCAGTCTGGGTGGACACTCATATGCTACATATGCTAGTAAAGGCCTCTACAATGGCGGTACAAGGGGAGATGGCACCTCTCTGTACCTAATGCTTTACTTCAGTCTTTTAGTGCCCACCTGAAGCTTACTTTGTTATTATAGCAATATAATATTAATTTTTATTTAAATATGGCCCACTTGAATTTTTACTGCATTCTTCCACTTTATTTCTATTTCATTCATCCAACAAGTATTCGCATGTTCTAAGTTCTGGGAATACAGTGGTTAACAGGACACACCTGATCCTTGTTCTTTTATAGTAGTGGGGAAAATAGGCAGACCGCTATTCCAAACAGTCATGATTGATAAGTCCTATGAAGAAATTAGTTTTATAAAATATATTTTTATTAATTTAAGAGAAGAAGGGAGAGGGAGAGAGAGCTAGAACATCAATGATGAGAGAAAATCACTGATAGGCTGCCTTCTGCACACCCCATACTGGGGATTGAGCCCACAACCCGGGCATGTGCCCTGACTGGGAATTGAACCGTGACCTCCTGGTTCATAGGTCAATGCTCAACCAATGAGTCACACGAGCCAGGCAAGGCTTTTTCTTTGCCATCTTAGAATGCTTTGTAAAAGACAATAGGTAAGAATTTTGAAACAGATCCAGAGAGATTATAAAGTTCTCTAATGCAAAAAAAAAAAAAAATTCTTAATTTTCAATTTTTATTCTTGTGCTTTGATCTTAGTGCATTTAGCATACTAGATAATAATATAGTAATCTGAAATATGATATTTTAAGCAGGTCATATTTTATTATGAAAAGGTTTATAAAATATTTGTTCTCTTGTGCTGTGGGCCAGAATTCATAGTGGTGCACAATGAAAATAGCAAAAGTATAAAATCAAACCTTATTGGTAGTCTTTCAAGAAATAATGCAAAAATATCTGAAAATTGATTATATGAACTCCACAAATTACTCAGTTTATAAAATATTCCAGCTTATAAAATGGATCCCTAGTAATTGTGTATCTGACAAAAATCAGTAGCAAAACTCCACAAAATTACATTAATTTGTTATAGATTATGTTTATAGATGTTATAGAGGTTGTATGTTATAACAAAAGAATATAAAATTATTATAAACGTTTTTGCTTAAAAAAAGCAAACCAAATGGTTAAAAACCAAGCCAAGTCCTTGACTATTAACAGTTAAAAAATAGTTTGCTAAGGACCCTGACTTTGTCAAACTGATTTATAGAGCATCGCTTACTTCTTTTAACATTTAAAAGTCAGACTAAGGGCTCTAAATTTATAAGACAAAGCCAGGATCTTTGCCTAGGTGGAGAATCTGGTCAGGAAGGTTTGAGACTAGTCATTTTTCTACCTTAAAAGGCCTCAACTTCCCCTAATATACCTGTGGATCCCACCTTTTTAGGCCTAAAGATATAAGCTAAAATAAAGTATTTCCTGAGGTTCTCCGTGTTTAACGAGAATATGAACATGGATATATGTTTTAAATTTTTTCTGAAACTCCAGCTTTCCTTCATGACTTCTTAGGAACTGGATGGATAATTGTAAGAGGTAAGCTTGAAAATGTGTAATATGTTACAATTATTTTTTCAAAATACATTCATCTAGGTGGCTCATATTCGAGCAGAAAGAGATATTTTGGTAGAAGCAGATGGTGCCTGGGTGGTGAAGATGTTTTACAGTTTTCAAGATAAGAGGAACCTTTATCTAATCATGGAATTTCTCCCTGGAGGTAAAAGCAAACGTAACAGCAATGACAGGCTGAACACAAGCAAATCACTATATGTAATTACAATTTTATTGATTAGGTTTACTTTGGTATTCCTAGCTCTGAGGTTTATATAGTCAGTCATGGTTTTCCAATAGCTCCTCCCATAATAATGCTCATTTTGACAAATCAGATTCTTTTGAAGAAAGAAAAACAAATCACTAAAGAAAAACAACCCGATGGGCAAATGATAGCGCACTGAAGAACTCTGGCTGTCTACAAAAATATAGGAAAATGTTCAACTTCACCAGTATTCAGGGAAATGCAAATTAAAACAAGAATGAGATAACATTTCACACTCATCTGGTTAGTAAAAACATTAAGACAGATGAGGCTGTGGGGAACTGGCCTCATATATGTAAATTAATCTGTAATCCTAATGGGAGAGCAATTCATACATCGCAGTAAAGTGGAAAATGCAGGTGTCCTACAACTCCACAATTCCACAACCAGTTGTATTCCGTGGAGATTCTCCCCATGCCCATGTACAAGAGACCTGTAAAAGGATGCTCATTGCAGCATTGTCATAATAGTGAAAACCTGAATGCAAGATAAATGTCCAGCCATAGAAGGCTGGACAAATAAAATGTGGCATAGTTATGAGATGAAATATTTTACAGTAGTTAAAAGTCAGGAGCTATATCTTTTTCAATAGTAATATCTCAGAAACAGTGGCGTAATAAAACAACAAGCTGTGCAAGTATATGTACAATTGATACTATTTGTGTAATTTTTAAAAAACCTACAAAAGACTATAAGTCTATAGATTAATATATAAGTATATGAAAGCATTTTAAAAAGAAGCTAGAAGGATATACATCAAACTAAATGCATGATAATGGTTACTCAGCAAAATGGGAAAGAGGAATAGAATGGGAATGGAAAACAAAGAATACTTCTACTTTATTATTATTTTTTTAATCTGAAGCATCATGAAAATATACTTTGTCAATTTTGAATGGTAAGTTCACCAGTGTTTGTTCTTTGCCTCCCTTTAACAAAAAAAAATCCCTTGAAAATAATGTCTGGTCCTAGCTGGTTTGGCTCAGTGGATAGAGCATCGGCCTGAGGACCAAAGGGTCCCGGGTTCGATTCTGCTCAAGGGCACGTACCTTGGTTGCAGGCTCCTGCCCAGCCCAGGCCCTGGTTGGGGCACATGCAGGAGGCGACCCATCGATGTGTTTCTCTCACATCGATGTTTCTTTCTGTTTTTCCCTCTCCCACTCTCCCTAAAAATCAATGGAAAAATATCCTCGGATGAGGATTAACAAACAAACAAAAAGTCTGAAGGTAAGTCTTTTAGTGGAATGATGTCCTATTTTTGCTATCCCAAAGAGCTCTTAGTGTTTTTGAAACTTGAATTTGAAAGAATACTAGTATATCCCATTTCCAGGTGTGCTTATTGATTCATTTTCCAGTTTGGTATGTTTTTCTCAGCAACTTATTCTGGATGTTGAGTGGTGGATATTACTTCATTATTAGCTCTGCTTTGATTTGATTTCATGTACTTTCTATCTTAAACCCATTAAATGTCATAAAACTTTTGCCTATGCAATGACACTTTATTTGGCCCTGGAGATGGTTGGAGGTATGCTGGGTGGATCATAAAATTCAAAAATCAGGCATACATTGTGTAGATACAAAGAAAGCCTTTACAAGGTATTTCTCTTTTGAGGCATTTCAATACATGATACTTTCCTTTGTAGGGGACATGATGACATTGCTAATGAAGAAAGATACCTTGACAGAAGAGGAAACACAGTTCTATATTTCAGAGACTGTTCTGGCAATAGATGCGATCCACCAGTTGGGTTTTATCCATCGGGATATTAAGCCAGACAACCTTTTGTTAGATGCCAAGGTATGTGAATAAACTGGTGAATTATTAGGTCGCTAGTTATTTTATGGAGTAATAGAGCTAATTTTGTGATTGGAAATGGACAACTGCAATTTATATTATTGCTAACCTACATTATTTTATAGAATGATGCAGTCATTATCATCAAACATTTATACTATTACATTTCATTTGTATGGATTCTAAGCTAAGAATTTTTATAATAGTTGAATTTTAAAAAGTTTACAATAAAGCTTTTGTTTCAGAGTTATAATCCCCTGATTTTACTAGTTTTTTTTTTTCCTTTTTTAGGGCCATGTAAAATTATCTGATTTTGGCTTATGCACGGGATTAAAGAAAGCTCACAGAACTGAATTCTACAGAAACCTTACACACAACCCACCAAGTGACTTCTGTAAGTTTGATGTGCTCTCAGTTAAAGTGATATAGCTGATTTAATTCAGTACTGTTGAGAACTAAAGGGCCTCTCTCTCCCTCTCCTTAAACCAGTGCATTTCAAATGTGTATGTGTGTATTTGTTCTGTGGTGAGAGTTTTTCTCATGATAACAATTCTGTCTTGTTGAAAATAGCATTTCAAAACATGAACTCAAAGAGGAAAGCAGAAACATGGAAGAAGAATAGGAGACAACTGGTGAGTTAGCCATGTTTTTAAGAACAGTTTGGTGCTCTGGTTCTAAAATCTCCTTTGATTTTTTTGCTTATTTTGTATCTTTCATAATGATTAGTACTTACTTTATAGCAATGATAATGCTTGTTCTGGGATCACACAATTTTCTTAGTTTCTCTATAGTATTTCCTTGCCTATAAAGTGAACTGCTGATTTTTACATTATGATTTAACTTTTGAGTAGCTTATAAATCATATCTCTAATTAAATAATTGTCTGTTTACTAGTGACTAGCACTTTATATAAAACTCACTGTAGTAAGTGTAGTTTAGTGACTGTCTGGTGATTTCCATTTTCCATACCTGTCCTGATAAAACAAATATCAATCAGCACATGTAAGATGGTTGTGTATTTCTAGGAACTTTTTTTATTGACAAAATAAACAGGGTGTTAACAGTCTTACAATGAATAAAGTTAGAAAGCAGACTTTACCACAGATAAATTATTCCTTTAATGTATAATAAAATAACACTATTTTTAAATATATTTTTTATTGATTTTTAGAGAGAAAAAGGGAGAGGCAGAGAGATAGAAATATTAGTGATGAGAATCATTGATTGGCTGCCTCCTGCATGCCTCCTACTGGGAATAGAGTTCGAAACCTTGGGCATGTGCCTTGACTGGAAATCAAACCAGCAACCTTTTGGTGTATGGGTCGATGCTCAACCCCTGAGGCTCACTGGCTGGGCAACACTGTCTGTTTTTAACCCTACACTATTTCTCCTCTATTACTTAGCAAATATAAGAATCTTTTGCCCCTTTTCTTCTTTTTCTTTATCCTGTAAACTAGGTGTTTGAATATTCTCCAGGTTAAGAAAGTGCCTTTTGACTTTGTTTCCTAACTTCTTGTATAATGCCTAGCACATGTGGACACTCTGTAAATTTGTTAAATTCAATAAAGTGATGAAAATGAAATTAATTTCCTCAAGAAGGTAAATAGACTGAAAGATAATAGTCTGATACCCTCTTGAACCAAATAAAATGACCTTGGCATTATTGAGCTCATTCTCTCATTACCCCCAAGTAATTGCAAGCTTCCTGAGCTTGTAAAACATTTCAGTGTTTTTAAAAGTTTAAAAAATTTATTGAGCTATGCATTAACAAGAAAAACTTTCTTCTACTTTTACGTGTGTCACTTTTAGATCAGATTTTATAATAGAGAAAAGTTTTGCAGTATCTCCTACTTTAAAAGGGAAAAATGAACATTGCTTAAAAATATGGTGGGGATTCTATAACCCCCTATTTACAGAATATTTACAGAAGATTACTTTTGTGCATGTTTTACTATTTTTCTGGCCATCATTATAACTTGTAGTGTTTCTCAAGGGAGAAATAGAGGGGACTCTATGTATTTTGGACAGGAAATCCTTCAGAACCTGTATCCCCAGCCCACTAAATGCCAATCATGTCCTCCCCCAGGTCACTGAGATGACAAAATCTGCTGTCACACATTTTCAAATGGTCCCTAGAGTACTACCCTTAGTTGAGAACTAGCTCTTTAAATATAGTTTTGGTAAGACTATATGAATTAAGAATGAAAAATTGCATTGCTTCCTAATGGATGAGCAGTGGCCTGGAATTAGATTTATAATGAAAATACCTGATGATGCCGAAACCAGTTTGGCTCAGTGGATAGAGCGTCGGCCTGTGGACTGAAAGGCCCCAGGTTCGATTCCGGTCAAGGGCATGTACCTGGGTTGTGGGCACATCCCTAGTAGGAGGTGTGCAGGAGGCAGCTGATCGATGTTTCTCTCTCATCGATGTTTCTAACTCTCTATCTCTCTCCCTTCCTCTCTGTAAAAAATCAATAAAATATATTTTTAAAATACCTGATGATTATATATATATACTAGAGGCCCAGTGCACAAAAATTTGTGCACTGGTCAGGGGAGAGGGGGTGTCCCTCAGCCCCACTTCTGCCCTCTCACAGTCTGGGAGCCCTCGGGTAGTGGATAGAGCGTCGGCCTGCAGACTTTAAGGTCCCGGGTTCGATTCCGGTCAAGGGCATGTACCTGGGTTGCAAGCACATCCCCAGTGGGAGATGTGCAGGAGGCAGCTTATCAATGTTTCTCTCTCATCAATGTTTCTAACTATCTCTCTTCCTTCCTCTCTGTAAAAAATCAATAAAATATACTTAAAGAAAAAGAAAATACCTGATGATTATATATATATACTAGAGGCCCAGTGCACAAAAATTTGTGCACTGGTCAGGGGAGAGGGGGTGTCCCTCAGCCTGGCCTGCTCCCATTCACAGTCCAGGACCCCTAGGGGGATGTCCACCTGTCGACTTAGGTCGACTCCCCGGGGGATCAGGCCTAAGCTTGCAGTTAGACATCCTTCTGGCAGCCAGAGAGCCCTCGGGGGATGTCCAACTAATGCTCTCACTGGGGTCCCCTAATGCATCATATAGCAGATTCATGTCCTCAACCTCAGGGATATTCTCCGAACACTCCTGCTGCAGGTCCAGGTCTTCCTCCCACTCTCGGACGCTGCGAAGCCACTCCCCAACTTTGGTTTCGGCAGCTTCTTCCCTGGTCGTGAATGGCAATACTTCACCTTGGTGCTGCTCTTTGGCTTCTCCCAGGTCCAAGTCTTCCTCCTCCTCCTGGTGCTGCCCGTGCCAGGGATCAGGGCTGGCCTGCTGCTCAGAGATTTCATGAACCCTGGACTTGGCCTGCTGGGTGCTCTCCTCTGGGTCCATGGGCTGGCTGGAGAGGGAGGAGATGCGCACCTCAGCCACGTGGACAGATGCCTCCCTGAATGGGGTGTACAGGCTCAAAACCTGGCCATCTTCAGGGGCTCGCTGCAGCACCTCAGCCATGTCGAGGGGG
>NW_006286980.1:1504114-1507687 GCF_000327345.1 Myotis davidii | reverse complement strand
CCCCAATTTCTTAGGTGTTAATAATTTAAACATAACCATTATACAACAAAATTTGGAATATATTTTTCTTATCATCTCTTTAATCCACTGACTTTGTTTTTGTTCATCTTCACCCAAGGATATTTTTCCATTGAATTTTAGAGAGAGTGAAGGGAAAGGGAGAGACACATTGATTGGTTGCCTCCTGCACATGCTTTGATAGGGACTGGGGATCAAGCCAGCAACTGAGGTACATGCCCTTGACTGGAATTGAACCTGGGACCCTTCAGTCCATGGGCTAATGCTCTATCCACTGAGAAAAACAGGCTGCAGCTTAATTCATTTACTTCTAATCTATATGTGTCTTTATATTTAAAGTGGGTTTTGTTTTTGATTCACCCTGCCAGCTGATAGGGGCTTCTGGGGTGGGTGTGCCCTGCCGCCGCGGGAACTGCTGATGGTTGTAGGCCGGGCTCAGCTCAAACTGAACTTGATCCTCGGGCAGCCCGCCCGGGAGGGCACTGCAGCAGCAGAGACACCTCGGGGTCCATGGTCTGGACAGGGCAGCTCTGGGGAAGGTCACAGCCAGGCCTATCACCCTGGGGGACCTAGAGCCACCCACAGACCTACTGAGGATCCCCACCCCCCCAGCCCTTTAGCACCCCCCTGGACAGTTAAGTGTCTTACCATCCAACAGGTGCCCCAGACTCCAGCTGCCAGACGTCCCAGGGACTCCCGGGCATCCCTACCACCCGAGGCCCTGGGTCCAGTCCCCCCAATGTCCACATCTCCCAAACCCAGGGGTCAGGGGCCCCTCCTAGGGTGCAGAAGCTCCAGCCTCCAGCAGGTACTCACCGCCACTTCAGCCCACAGTCCCCGCCCCTTTCCCCAACCGGAAGTGCCCACCCCTCTTGCCCGGGCTTCTCAGGGGCCAGCTTCGGGGCTGGGAGTCCACAGTGCGGCAGCTCTGCCTGGGGAGTCAGGGAGCTCACTCCTCTCTCTGGCCCTCCCACATCTTCTGCCCTGGGATCTGGGACACTGGCCCCACCTCCTTGGGCCCAAGCCTGGCCCGGAGCGTGGGGCTCGGCTCACCTGGGCCCCGTGGCTGACAGTGTGACCTGGGCAGGTCTTGCCTGCTGGGCCTCGGTGTCCTCTCTGCACCAGGGCTTGGGGTGGGACGTGAATGGCCCCGTCCTGAGGCTGTGGCTTTCTGGGCGGATTGGAGTCATGTGAGGTCCTTAATAGTCCCCACTTGCCACTGCGCCCCCAGGTTTTGGCCGTGAACTCTGGAGAGAGGAAGCTGGAAGCAGCAGGGCCCAGAGGCAGAAGGGACCAGGTGCGCCCCTGCCATCCTGCGTGTCCTGCTGCCACGGAGCTGCAGATCTCAGGATCTTGGGTCCCATGGCAGCAGGGCAGCCAGTTGCTGGGGGCTTCTGGGGTGGGCGTGCCCTGCCTCCACGAAACCCGCCAATCTCAGGTCCCGTGGTGGCAAGGCAAGACCAGCTGCTGGGGCTTCTGGGGTGGTGTGCCTTCCCAGCGGCCGGCCTGCCCTGGATGGCGGCATGCTGGCAGTTGGCACTGTCTCGCCCTGCCTGCAGTATGCAAATTAGCCGCCATCTTTGTTGGCGGTTAATTTGCATATCACACTGATTAGCCAATGGGAAGCTAGCGAAGGTATGGTCAATTACCCTTTTTGTCTTTTATTAGATAGGTTAGTAGGCTGTAGTAGTTTACAAAGCAAATTCCTTCTCTTGTTTTCATCCTCATATCAATGGTACAGGCAGATATTATTACTTCAGTTTTATGTAAGCAGAGGCTGAGGCTCAGAGAAGGTGATGAACCTGCCTAAGACACACTACTTGTGAGTGGGAGAGCCAGGACTACTGGCTCAACCTTTTTTTTTTTTTTGAAATGGATTTAGAGCTAAATATATATATAACTCAATTACACTTCTTACAGGGCAGAAATCATGTCTTAAATAACATATTATTTGACTCAGTACCTATCACTTAAGCCTTATGCATGGTAAACATGCAAAACAAGTATTAAAAATGAAAAAGTAACTTCTGTATACATTGCTTCTTACAGTAGTAAGCCATATTCATATGTTTTAAAAAATATATTAAGAATGTTAGTATAACAAGCTGTTCCTTTGCAGGCATATTCCACAGTTGGGACGCCAGATTACATTGCACCAGAGGTATTCATGCAGACTGGTTACAACAAATTGTGTGACTGGTGGTCTTTGGGAGTGATTATGTATGAAATGCTAATAGGTATGTCTTATCATTTATTTATATACATACCATATAAATTTCCTTGAGTGCTACTGATTGAACATATACAGATACCATGGGCTAACATATCAAAACTCTTAAACCAATTTCTGACACCCGCCCCCCCAATGTTAAATACACAGTGATAGATAGCAATGAGCTCTATAGGGATCTGGTTTCAGGAAGTGGGTATTTAATGGAGCTTCCATTTATCAAAATTGTATCTGCATGGTCTTTCAGGAAAAAGGGGGAGAAGGATGCTTTAAATCCTTTATTTTATTGACTTCATTAGGAATTTAATTATAAATTGATGACTGGTGGCATTTTTCTATTGTCAAGTAGAGCACTCAGACCTACTTTGGTTCTTGTGACACTTACGTAATGGGTTTAGCATATTTGATCATAAGAGCTGATAAAACTTTTTTTCTCTGATACATAGGATATCCACCTTTCTGCTCTGAAACACCTCAAGAAACATATAGAAAAGTGATGAACTGGAAAGAAACTCTGGTATTTCCTCTAGAGGTGCCTATATCTGAGAAAGCCAAGGATTTAATTCTTAGGTTAGTGGTTAAATTCCTAGAGGAGGTTGTCATATCTTAAAACTTCATAGGTACCCAAAAGACTAAATTGGCCATTTCACTTTTGTGGGAGGGAAAGGACTACCACTGATACATATAATCAAGGAGATCAATAAAAAGGTGTTGTTGTGTGTTTTGTGTGTGTGTGTGTGTTGTTTTTTTACCACTCTGGTGATACCAGAGAGATGAAATCACTTACCTAAGGTCACACATCATTGAGTGTTAAAGCCAAAAGCCACCTGACTTTCAATGACCAATAATTTTTACATTTCAGCTTTGTATTATTACAATCAATATCAAAGTTAGTTGTGTCTTAATTACACCAATCCATAGGTGTAAGATTTTTGTCCAATCTCTTGCTGCACCCCTCACATCCCCTTCCCCCCGAAAATTGTCAGGCCACCCCCTTTCTATGCCCCTGCTTCTATTATATTCACCAGTTTATTTTGACTTACTTTTTAGATTCACTTGTTGATAGATATTTATTTGTTGTCACTTTGTTGTTCATAACTTTTATCTTTACCTTTTTCTTCTTCAAATTCTTAAAGAATACTTTTCAGCATTTCATGTAATACTGGTTTGGTGGTGATGAACTCCTTTAGCTTTTTCTTATCTGTGAAGCTCTTTATCTGACCTTCAATTCTGAATGATAGCTTTGCTGGATAAAGTAACCTTGGTTGTAGGTTCTTGGCATTAATCACTTTGAATATTTCTTGCCACTCCCTTCTGGCCTGCAC
>NW_006286980.1:1495130-1503828 GCF_000327345.1 Myotis davidii | reverse complement strand
CCTTGGAGGTTCACAGAAGATTCTTGAGTAGCCTTATAACTGTGGTTTTGAACTCTATGTCCTCCATTAGTTTGCTTTCCTCCATTTCTTTCATTTGTGACATGTTTCTTTGTCTCCGCATTTTGGCTGACTGCGAGGACCCACTGTGTCTATAGTGGAAGAACCGCTGTGCTGAGACACCCTTATGGGCTAGGACTTGCCTCAGTGGGGCTTTGGTGCTCACTGAGTCTGCCTCTTGAGTGTGTCCCTTATGGATGTGAGGAGTTGAAATCTGGTATCTGACCAATGGGTACCCTGGCTCCTGAATCTTCAAGTCAACCACTGTGTGAGTCCACCCAGCAGGAGTTACAGCGATATCAGCATATTTCTCCCCTTTGTTTGGGGTTTGGAAGTTTTGGAGCTCTCTGAACCAGCTACAGTTTGTTAGGTTAGGCTGCAAAAGGGCAGGCGGTTCCTTTGCCCTGCTGTGCACAGCTTGGGTGGGGATGTAAATTGAGTGGGGCAGGGTCTCAGAGAATCACCAGGGTGGAGCAAACAGCAATGGCTGTCGTCAGGCATCTCTGTGACTCCCCGAGTCCCACGCCCCCACAGTAACAATGATCCCTGCGCGCCGCTCTGCGAGAAAGCCACCCTCGCTTTTGACCCGCTGCAAGACAGTCCAGTTTCTCCCCATAGGAGTCTGGGACCCCAGAGTCTCTCCGAAAACGAATTCACTATTTGCGGGAGCTTGTATCCCCTTCCAATTGAAAAAAAACCGCACACCCAGTTGCAGCCCGCCTCGTGCGCATCTCCATACCTCTGCCCTTGGCGCCTCTGTACCTCCTACACAGTCTCTGCGCTTTTTTCTTTCCTTCTAGTTGTAGAACTTCCACTCAGCCAGCTTTCCCGTGGTTCTGGATGATAGCTGTTTTGTCTTTTAGTTGTAGTTTTAATGTTGTTGTGGGGGGCAGCATGTACAGGTTTATACCTTATGCTGCCATCTTTGGTTTTCCTCTGTTGTGTGTGTGTGTGTGTGTGTGTGTGTGTTTTTAAGCAATATGCAATGACCCTATCCCATTGAAGAGGAAAGGAAAAATAAGTTGTTAGGAGCAGTTCCTATCACAAAAGTCTTTATATGAAATCTTATCTAAGCAAAGGATTCCATTCTGTTTCACAATTAAAATGAAGTGTTTTGATTCTGTTGTGAATGGCTGGAAGGAATATAAATTGGGACAACCTATGGGAACAGCCATTGGCAGCATATTATGAAAAGTCTTTATACTGTATATGACCTTTGACCCAGCAATTCTACTTCTAGGAATTTTGCTTATGCAGATAATCAGATGTGTGTAAAGATTTAGGTATAATATGTTTATTTTGATACTATTAGTAATGAAAAATTGAAAAACATCTAAATGTTCAACAGTGGTGGACTGGCTAAATAAATTATATTTGCATATAAAAATGAAAATGAAGTTATAGAAAATTTTTTAATGATTTTGGGAAATTTTCTCAATATGTTAAGTGGAAAAAGTCCTAAAATAGTAACTGTTGGATCAACATAATGTTTTTTAAATTACAGTAAAAGACTAGACAGAAATGGCTTTAACCTGTTTATAGTAGTTATCTCTGAATGATGCAATTACAGATGATTTATATTTTCTTCCACATTTCCCACAATAAAGAGATAACATCAATAAGCAATAAAGTGAAATGTTTGAAATAATGCAAATAGAGTACTTTAGATGTAATTTGCATATGGTAATTTCTCTGTTTACTTTCTAGATTTTGTATTGATTCTGAAAATAGAATTGGAAATAGTGGAGTAGAAGAAATAAAAGGTCATCCTTTTTTTGAAGGTGTAGACTGGGGGCACATCAGGTATGTTCATAGTCTTTGAATGGGAAAGGTCAGAGTAAAAAATGATTTGGTGATTAATTTGTCTGATTTTGCTAAATTAAGTACAAGAAGTAACACTGTTATAATGTTTTCCAGATTATATAAGTGAGACTATAGTGACTATAGCTAAATGCCTGGTTTTAACTGATGTACGTTGTAGAGGAAAAATCACATTTTGTACACCTGTTTGGATTTTGTATCCAGAGTTATATGATGAAGGCTTTTAGCACAACCAAGATGTATTTACATTTCACTCTATAATATTTCATTTTTATCCTCTTGTTAATATACATATTTTGTCTCCTTTATTAATGTATAAGATACAGTCCCTTTTAAAACATTATGGGAGAAGTTAAATAATGTGACCGATAAGAATTTGCTTATAGTTGTTAATTGTGAGCATTAGCTTTTACTCAGTTTATGGCCAAACTACCTTCAATAGTTCTCCATATAGCAATAGTTTAGAAATAAAACTGATCATGACATTTTCTTCCTTCCCTTTGCACTTAGAATAAAATTAAGGATTTTAAACTGCATTTCAGGACTGTGGGGTATGGCTCTTATCTCATCGCTACAGGTTGCATCTTGTGTGATCTTTCCCACTCTTCCTACCTCACAGCTCCGTCATTTGCTATTCATTGTGACTGAAATGCTCTCCTCCTCCCTGCTCTCGTTCCTGCCAGGCCAGCCCCTTTTCATCTTTTAAGACAGCTTTTTGTGTAACTTTCCTGGGCTCCTCTAATATCTATAGAACAGCATGAAGAATTCTCAAGTAGAATTATTTTTTGGAAAATTAAGAGTTCAAGAAAATTTATCATGATTACTCAATACCTTTTTGTAGGGAAAGGCCAGCAGCAATCCCTATAGGAATCAAAAGCATTGATGATACTTCAAATTTTGATGACTTTCCTGAATCTGATATTTTACAACCAGGTAAGACAATCTACAACACAACTAACACTATTAAAAATCTATAAAATGATGACATTTTCCCTAATGAAGTTATTTTGATCTTGGTTAATCTTTCTATCTTTCTAGTGCCAAACACCACAGAACCAGACTACAAATCCAAAGACTGGGTTTTCCTCAATTACACATATAAAAGGTTTGAAGGGTTGACTCAGCGTGGCTCTATCCCCACCTACATGAAAGCTGGGAAATTATGAATGAAGATCACACTCGCCCCAACCAAAAGAACTCAGGTAGCTGCATCACAGGCTTGCTCGGCGTGGGTAACAATACATGGAAATTCTCCTGAAGATGGTGGTGCTTATGACAAGAGGAAATTCTACAGGATTAGGATTTCTGAGACTGCTATAGGAATTGGTTGGCAGTGCCAGCTGGCATTTTTGGGTTTTTTAAAATATTTTATTATTTTTGTTAACTTTATTATACGAAGGTACTGGAATAAAAGAAACGTACATCCCTTTCCAACTGCATTGCCTACATGCGTATTAAGGTCCATTCTGCCTGTGTGTACTGTGGCTTCATACTGTAACACCTTTAATCGATTCAGGAGAAACACATATCATTTAAAGCAACATAGGCTAACCTGTAGGTAACACTGCAGTATTGCTGTTTTACTGCAAATCTTATGGGTCTAGATAATCAATAAAAGCCATCTTGCATACTAGTAGTTGATGTTAGAACACTTGCCATATTGGTTTGGATATCTATAGAATACATATGAAGACAATTTCTATAACGCTTTTAAGAAATTTTAAAAAGGAAATACACTGGTTATGTAAAAAATAGAATTTATCATCATATTATGACACAAACTCCATAGTAAGGAGTGGCAAGTTTATAACAAGGAGGAAGTTTAACACCTTCACTCAAGCGCTCCACTAATATATTTGCTTTGCATTCAGAAATACTGATGACCTTTATATACGTAGTCTGTGTACTCACAGGGGAGATGTACTATATTATATAAAATATAAAGTTGCTTTTACTGTGACAAGAGGACTTCTTTTTTAACAAGAGGACATGGCATTATTTTAATTTGATTATAGTGAGTTGAATATAAGAAATGACCAAGAAGGCTGCTTGTAGAACTAGTGTATTTTTATTAAACTATTTTTTTAAATGTCAAACTTCTGATCATGTAAATGGACTTGTAGAGTACAAAGAGTTATTTACGTTGGTTTTCAGGAAGTTGTTACATATCATGGCTAGTTAACTTTTATTTTTTTTAATGAAAAAATTTCCTTTGATAGTACTTGTATTATTGTGCCATTATTTTCTTATACTCCAGATGTACCAAAGATCCTGAACAGAGTGCATGTTCACAACTGAGTAGAATTTTACTTTCCTGTGTGAATGCTATATTCAGACATGATAGAAATCAGCTTATTGAAGGGCAATAGTGTTCATGTTTAGCTACATCACTGTGGATACTATAAATGGAATTAAGGAGGTAAATGCAGGCCAGAGGGGTTGTGATTAGAGGATAAGGGAGACAGTGTCAGCATCACATTCTTTGGGTATTTCCCTCAGAATTAAGTTATCTTTCTAGCTCAACATTTTAATTCTAAAACGACCCTCTGTGGTTTTGATTTTTTAAGTACTTAAGAATAAGTCTTTATTAAAGAATGGCCTAATGTTCCTTTTAACTATTGATACGATTTTTTAAAGATATAACAATTATAACATTACAAATGATTTGTGATCAAAATCTAAAATGATGATTTATTTTTAGGAATATTCTTCTTAATTGGGAAGAACTACATAGGATTATTATGCAAATCTACAAATGTTTTTATAAATATTGCTGCTAGGTAGTTCCACGATGTTTCAAAAAGGCCATACTTGGAATTGTCCCCCACCGCGCCCCCCCAAAAAATTGTCTCCCTTTTTCTTCCCTCCTTCCTCCTTCCCTTCCTCCCTTAAATTGTTTCATTCTAGTATTTGTTTGATACTTGTTATGGGTTCCTCTAATAGTTCATATCTATTTTCTTATTTGAGTCATGTGGCTGAGTAGGAGAGAGAACTATTAAAATTCTGGGGTTATCTCAGTTGTACCAACTCAGTTTTTATTATAACCACCTTTAACTTCTGCTCACATTTATGAAATTTTCCTCACTCCCACTCACCCGCTCCTTCCTTGTTAAACGACTGTTTAGCTGGTGTAGTAGTGAATGGGTACTATATGAGGAAATTGCAACATTCTCTAGTTCTAATATGGTAGCTATTCTAATACAGAAAAATACACTAATTCAAGTTGACAGAGAGTGAGATAAAGGAGCTGAATTAGCTTTACTTCTTAATTGACTAAGAATAGAGCATTTTAGTTTCCTTCTTCATTCTTGTTAACAGGCAGAACTTGGAAACAGTTGTGATTTCCTAGCAGTGAAAGGCAGGCAGTTCAGGGAGTTCACTTTGTTTAGTTTCTCAGTTTTCCCTGGAGTCAACAGAGTGATTCACAATCTTTGGGGTTTCCTCCTCGTCAAAAGCATTTCTTAAGTGCCTATCTACAAGCAATTAAAGACTGTGTCTGCCCTTTGGAAACAAGAATTTGATTCATGATGCAAGTTAGCTAGATAATTTGTGAAGTACCTTTGCGACTGAATTTTCTCTATTGTACATTTCCATATTTCAGGTGAACGATTTAATTTAAATGACAAAACCCTATCTACTCAACTGGGCATAATGATATTTTCTTTAAATTAGACTCTATTTTGAATTAAAGAGTTTTATTATAAACTGTGTTTTTGGTTTTTCTAAGTATATAGAAAGCTTGTATAATTCAGATTTATTGATTTCCTGATTTAATGTAGACCAACTTTTTTATTAAAGAAAACCTTTGTATTAAAGCAAGTTATGTTATTTTTCTTTTATGCTTTTCTAACATAGCTTTAAATCTTTAAGTGTATTGAAGCATAGTCCTATCTGAATATAAGGAATTTCTTATAAATCAACCTTTTCTGAATTAAATATATCGCTGACTTAATAAGCTATTAGTTGAATGGAAAATAACAAATGTGGAATATTCAAAACTTCCTTTGATTGCTAAGGCTTAAGATTGTGTTTCATTTTTATCTATAAAAGCATACTTTTTCTGTTTTGTAAACGCCTGTATATCTCTGTGTAAATTGGTAAATTTTAAAATATTTTAAGTACATTTATTTTTGGTGTTTCGTTGTAGAAAACCCTTAAACAACCAATCAATCAGTCTGTACTGGTAGGAAATACAGCTGTTCTTTTGATGATCTACAAATGAATGAATTGAAATTTTAATCAGTAGAGAGGTCCCTGGCTACTAAACACATTTTCTCTTTGAATTGCTAAGATTCAGAGCATTCAAAATAACTGTTTTGCTACAACTGTGATGATTTCCTCTTGTCTTTAAATTTTATTTTCTCTTTAGAAGTGCACTTATTTCTGAGAAATTTTAATGAAACAAACACTTAGAACAAATGTAAATATAAGACACTTGGGACTACTAGAGATATTTTAGATTTTTATGAAAAAATGTGAGGGGATATTGCTACTTTAAAAAGAATTGAAGTAAAAATAGATCTTAGTTATTTTTTAAAAAGCAATATAAATTATGCAGCAGTTTAGAAAAATAATCATCAGGCCCTTGAGTTCTGTATTCATTCAGTTACTGAGTTTCAAAAAATGTTTTGGTGGCATGAGGCCTTTTTCAATGAAGGTAAGAAAAGAATAAAAACTATGTTTATAATACTTATGTTGGTGAGGTTTTTTTGTTTGTTTCGTTTTTGAGTTTTGAGATAGGTGTTATCCAAAACTCAAGAAAGACTAATCTGTTAATGTATTCAATTTTTACACTTAAAGATCACATCAAGAACAAAATAAAATTTTGATGTTTCATTTGGTTTATGTTAAAACATTCAACATAGTTGTACAGGTTTATATACAATGACCCCACTAGGCCAAAATAAATTAGCAAGTAGAATTGAAATGGAAAATATTTCAAAATTAAGTTGAAAATGCCTCAAAATAGCATGGAAACTATTAAGTGGCCCAAGTACCCACGCACCACTACATTCTGTCCCATGAAACACACCGATAATCATGATACTCTTTCTGCAGAGCTCAAAAGGAGCAAATCAGAAAACCTACTTGTTCCCTGGCTTACATCATCTCAAAAATGCCATGGTGAAAGCAAAACTGAAAACACGATGTCAAAATTTGGACATTGGCGCAAACTTGGAGACTGTAAAATCATCTTCTTTTGAAAGCATCTTGTGATAAACTTACATTTGTATACAAAATGCTTTCACTTACATTATTCATTTTAGTTTTTACTACTTTGTGAAATAAATATAATTGCCATCATTTTACAGATGATGAACATGAGGCTGAGTATGACTTATCCAGACATAGGTAATAAATTGCTCTTGGACCCAAGTCCAGGGCTCCTATTTCCCCAAATCATATCATGCTTTATTGACAAATTACCTCACATACGTCTAAACCTCAGAAAAATACATGGGGAGCTAGTGACAGTTGCCACTGGGTACTTTTAAAGGCAAATGTCCGAAGACAGAAGTAAAAATACATTCAACAATAAGGAAAATGAATGTCTGGTGTAACATTAAGACACAAGATAGAGACGGTCCAGGGTAGTCAATTTAGTGTATCAAAAACATCAAGGATGCAAGTTCTTTCCATGTTTCTATTCTGTCTATTTTTCTACTTTGTAATCCTTGGTTTTGTTTTCTTAGGTGCTAGATGGCTACAGGGACTAAGCACCAAACCCTCATGCAACATGTAGGCCCTTAAAAAGAGAACTCTTTCTTGTGCACCGCCCTTTTAAAGAGCAAATAAACCCTTTCCCAGAAGCATTCTAAGGAAATTAACCCCCAGGTTTTATTGGCCATGATTATGTCATCTGTCCATTCCTACCACAGTACCTGGCCTGGATATCGACTTAAAACTAATCAGGATTCACATCCCTGGTGCTTGAGTGAGGCTGACCCAAATCACATGGCCACCTGATACCAGAATAAAACTGCCTTGTAGTGATGGCTTTTACCTGAAGCCACTGCACCTGGATTTTATTGCTGATTCTGCCATTGTCTATGTCGAACTGAAGAGCTGGTCCACTGAGGTCTTTCCCTGACTTATGTAAAACAGGAGTAATGCATGCCACTGTGCTAGACCATGGCTCAGCTACTGGGATCCTGGGTTGCTGGTGCTTCGGAGAACCAGGAGTAGGCGTGTGTCTGTGGACGACAACATACAAGATGGAAATTGGTGTTTCATCATCCCTCCCAGCTCTTATTTATCTCTTCATTAGTCCATCTCCCTCCAAAGCTGTTATATCGCTGAAAGGGACCCTCATCAACTGACTTCCCACCAAGACCCAGACAGGGTGGGGTGGCCTAATTACTACTTTGTCTAACTGGACTAGATGGGCTCTAACTAATAGAACTCAAAACATTTCTCAGGTCAGTTTGTGCTAATACCACAAAGTTATCTCTGAATTTCATTACTGTTTATATTAAAGAATTAGTTATTAAAATCTAAATAGGATGACTTGTAAGTCTCTTCCACAGGGAGAAACCCATAAAAGGAAAGGGAAACTATCTTTTGACTTTGTTGTCCTCTTGTAACCTAATCATAAAACTAGAAGAACTCCTGTGGGTAGGGGCTGGGCAGAGGAGGGTTAAGGGGTGTGGGGGAAGGGAGACATCTGTAATACTGTCAACAATAAAAATCCTATCTAATAAAAGAGAAACATGGTAATTAGCGTACGACCGCTACCCTTCCCATTGGCTAATCAGGGTGATATGCAAATTAACTGCCAGCCAAGATGGCGGCCGGCAGCCAGGCAGCTTAAGCGAACATG
>NW_006286980.1:1491161-1494022 GCF_000327345.1 Myotis davidii | reverse complement strand
ATATGTAGGCGCCAAGCAGCAGAGGGAAGACTGAAGGCTCCGGCCGGAGTGAAGGCCTGGGTCCTGGGTGCCGGAGGAAAACCGGCCAGCAGCCAAGGGAAGGGAAGGCCTATTGCACGAATCTCTTCGTGCAACAGGCCTCTAGTATATATATAAAACTTGAAGAACTCTCCTTACAATGCTATACAAGTCAGGAAGGGCTAAAGAGGACCTGAAACACCATACTTGCTTTAAGAGTGTCCAAAATTTGCAAAAGTAAAGATTAGTTCAGCTTTTCACATATAAACACACACACAAACACATAATCTCTAAGGGAAAAATAACCTTAAGCAATAATTCCATATATAAGAGATGTCAGCACAACCATTCTCTCATTCTTGTCCTAATGCATCTTGTTCCACCCTGTATTTTTCTCGGATTTTTAGTTTATTGCTACTCCTGTCCTCTAGCTAATAAAAAAAAAAAATCTTACACACACATACATGACTTATTTCCTGCAATAACCCAGGCTTAAGAAAACTCATTTTTAACAAGTTGAAGCAATATTTCCTAAAGTAGAGCACTCAGAGCAACTGTTTCAAAATCAACCATGGTGCTTATCCTATATAATAAAAGGCTAATATGCAAATCGACCAGACAGCAGAACAACCGGTTCCTATGATGTGCACAGTGGGAGAAGTACAAAAGTCAGTGTTTACAGCAATGCCTGGCACATTGTAGGCGCACCATAAATATTTGTGAACAAACGAATGAAATCATCGCATTTTGTGGGTGGCCCTACTTTCCATCTAAGGACAGTCTCAAAATGTTTTCACTTTTAATAAAAACATAAATAAATTCTAAAGGCATTGAAAAGGAATGTAGCTTTTGCTAAAGCTGTTATTTTCTATAAAAATAATGTAAGAGGGGTTGCATTACACAATGAAGTTCCTTAAATACCCTTTAAAAAAAATCTCTCAATTCCCACTCCCTCTGGCAGCTGCCATGACAACCTTTCCTCTTTCTTATGAGTATACCCTCCTAACAATTACCTTCTCTGCTTCTCCCCTTCATAGGCCAAGCTCAAGCAGATCCTTCTGAACACATTTGGCCTCCCTATTTCTCCCAATTGCACTCCCACGCGTCAACCCGCTGAGCATTTACTTGGCAATGAAGCAAAATTAATGAACAAACTAAGTTCACTCTAGGTTTGGCGATGATTCCTGAAGAGCAAAGCTGTCCCCGGGCTTTCAGCAAGGAAAGCACATTGACCAGAAGCAGTATATGTATATGTATATGTATATGTATATATGTATACATACATGCATTCTGCTTATGTTTCAAAACACTTTTTTTCTAATGCCCAAGGATATGCTTACTGATTTGAGAGGGAGGAAGGGGGGCAGAGGGCGATAGAGAGGGAGAGGGAGAGAGGGAGAGAGAGAGAGGAAAAACATCCATTGGTTGCCTTCTAGACCCAACCAACAACTTTTAGTATACTAGATATGGGATGACCCTCCAATCAACTGAGCCACACGGTCTATTTGCCACATCTTGCCCAAGGAGAAAACACGAGGAAAGCACTGGTTGTAAACAAGAGGTCCACCTGTAAACATATTGTGTGGCTCTCTGTTTTATCCTATGTGGTACAATAGAACTCCTCTTTTAAAATAAAAAATCATGCAGACTTGAACGGTAAGGGGGACCCTGTGAGAGGGATTGCCCTGCTGAGCCGGGTTGGTCTCTTCTTGTGCACACTTCCTATTATCATATTTAAGTTCTGGATTCCTTCTCTCTGGCTTTTAGGCTTTTTGGTGCAAGTGAATCGTTTCTTAGAAATAAGGACTGCAATGATTTACCGCAAGCCTATTGGACACCATGGTACGAACTCCTAAGGAGGAGATTCGACTTTTACCGCCTCTGGCTTCTACCAGCTACTGACTGATCCTGGCCAAAATACTCATCACCTCTGAACATCTGTTTGCCTACTAATCAGACAAGAATTACAAGTGTTCAAACACCTCACAAAGATGATTTGTAAGCAAACAATGTTTACATAGTCTGTGCTGTGTACTTAAACCAGGGTCCTAGCAATCCCGCTTCACCATGAAGGTACCATGTGACGCATGCCCAGGTCTAAAAGTGTCCTCCCACCTCCACCCCCCGGTTGGAAAAAGTATCTCAAAACAGTGTACTTGTCTGGAAAGCTAGGGTTGAATACGTGCGGGGAACCCTAGACCAGATTTTAAGACTATCTGCCAGGCTCTCTGGAATTTTTCCTTTTGAGCTGCCAGCAGAGGTTGGTATTGGTGGATTTCAGGTAAAGTTCCAAGTCAAAGCTAGGTTGGAGATGTTTCAGAGCGGTTTTGCTTAGGATGTGTCGGCGCGTTTTATTAAAGGCAGCGCCGTTTTTAGCACTTGCCCCTCCGGCAGCAGATAACCCCAGTCCCCACTTAAGACGGACAGTTTTCTCCCGCCCTGCCTACTTCTGCCGGGGAGCACGCTCCCAGCCCCTTACCCGGGCTCAGCCCCCAGGAGCCCTGGGGACACATCAGCAGCTAGTTAAGACGATAATAAAGAGTCCGGTAAGGTGATGGATAGATTTAGGCTGGTTGAAGCAAAGCTTTAAGTGTTCCCTCTGCGGTTCCTTTCCTCCACTACCTCCACTAGACAAACTGTAACCAATAAACCGGTGGAGGGGCCAGTGAGCGGGGAGCGAGCCGGCGTTTGCGGCGTAGGATGAAGGGATCCTGGAAGGATGTGGCTTCTGAATTTACCCAGCCGGTTCGGGATCTGAAACGGCGTCCTCAGTCATTACACCCTCGTTTCTGCAGCTAAACCTTTCTTCTTCCCGAGGCAGAAAGTGCAGGGGAACCTCCTCC
>NW_006286980.1:1478816-1490507 GCF_000327345.1 Myotis davidii | reverse complement strand
AGTTGGCGAGGGACCATCCACCCTGTGCTGGGGAGCGGCCGCACCCCGCCGACCCCGGGGCGCCCACCTCGCCGTCTGCAGGGGCTGCTGCCTGGACTTGTTAGATTTCATCTTTTTTTCGTATAAACCAGTTGTCAGTCGGCATTGAAGGAGCTCGGGTGCTGCGAGCCCGTCCACGCGGAACTGGAACTATTCGCTTCCATTCCCCGCTTCGAAAACTGCTCCTCCTCCTCCTCGGGGCGGGCAAGGGAGCGCGCGGAAGCAGGTTCACCGCGTTTCCCACGTAGCCAGCCCGGCCTCACTTTGCAGCTTTCGGAGAGCCATCGGCCGGGTTAGTTTTATTCCGTGGAGTTTTTGTGAGCTGAGTGGGAAGCGTCGCGGTGTCTTTCTCCTTCCTTCCGTGGTATTCACTAGCGACATTGGCTGGTCTCTTCCGAGGGGCTATTCTCAGTTATCGGATGATTGTAAAATATCTGTGATTTAAGACACCCGGGAGGCAGAAAACACCCACAGAAATAACTAAAGGAAGACGGGCAGAGAGAAGTTCAGGGAAGCAGTGGATTAAATCTTCACTTTCCTTTTGGAATATGGTGATGCGTTTAGACTCTTCTCCGAAATACAGCAAGCAGGAGTTTTTGAGAATCTGGTTCAGTGGTGGGCATTTGGATCATGAGGAGATTGCCAAAATTCTTTCATTTGGATATTTGAAGGCTTCCTGGGTGATATAAAGATGGGAGGAAGCACCGTTTTGAAAAGCGAATGCAGTCTGTTAAGTTGGGGCTCCCTCTCTGCTCTCGGCTGTGACTGAGTGTGTCACCCGGGTTATTTACCCTTTGCCTTAGTTTCTTCATCTGTAAAATGGGGATAATTATAGGATGTCTTATGGGGTTGTTAGGTTTACATGAGATATAAATGCATTTAAATACATATAAGTGCTTAGCCCAATACTTGGAAAATAGTAAGTGCTCCATAAATGTTAGCTTACTATAGTTAGATTAATATATAGTTAAACTCCAATTTGCTTTGTGAAATGAATAGATCTTATCTAGTCTGTTAAGAAAGTGTTGTCCCTTACAAGTTAAAATTAGTCGAATTCAAAGAATATTTAGGCTTTACTAAAAAAAGAAACGTGAAAATGTACCCACTAATTCAAAAAGCAGCTTTCACCAGATACGTTTTATGGACAAGAAGTTGGTTGCTATTTATCTGAATACCAAAAATGAACTCGGGGAGTGACCAAAATTAATCCTTCTTAGGTAAAAGTAGCAAAATTACAAGGGGGGGGGATGTGTTGGGAGGGCCAGCATTTTTATTGGGGTCCTATTATGTACCAGGCATTTCATAAGGAATACCTTCCTTAGTCTCCTAGCAGCCCTGCCATGTAGATGGCATTATTTCCATTTCACAGATGAGATGAGGCTGGCCCCTCTCACAACTGAGGCTGGCCCACAGTTACAGAGCCAGAAAGTGTCAAAACTGGAGTTCAAGTCTCTGGCCACTGCCCATGCTACTCTCCTTTCTTTCCTGTCTCACTGGGTGGTGCTGACTAGCCATGTGCTTACTTCCAGACACCCTTTAGCTAAAGAGGGTGAAAAAAGTGTTGCAAGTTCCCCCAGCCCAGGAGGGAAAAACGAAACAGGTCTCTATATCAGAATACAGGGCCATGTTTTCCTTAACGCAAAATCCCTGCCGACTCCTTTTTCCTAGGCAGTTTCAGTGAAGGCCCTCATTAAAATAAAAATCTGAAACTGGCATTGGGAAGAAGCTCTTTTAAGATTGGCCACCAAAGATCAGTTGGTGCTAACATAATTGCCTGCTCACTTTTTCTGACAGGCTCATGGTAAACACCAAGATTAAGCAAGCTGCCAAGTGATTGGGTGTCCTCCTGGTCAGTGATTCTGGAATCCTTGGAGTTCTGGAGAAGGCAGTCTTGGAGGAACGGCACATTTTTCCAGACTGAAGTGGTCACTGTAGGGCAGTTTTCTTCCCTCCCCTCCCTTCCCCTCCCTTCCCCTCCTCTCCCCTCCCCTCCCCTCCCCTCCCCTGGCCTGTGATGTTATCAGACCCAGCTCTTTTGAGGTGTCAGTCTGCCATTCTAGTGGCTTTAATGTATGCGACTCAGAAATTAAAAGTCAGGTTCCAGTCAGCTTTGCATGAGCCACTGTTCCTGGGCTGGATCTTAGGCAAAATGTGAGCCAGGATGGTAGTACTCAAGATAAACTAGGATGGACTAAAAGGGCTTTTCACATGTTTCAGGGGGAGGAAAGAGAGGAAAAGATAGAAGGGGGAGTAGAAGAGAGGGGGAGAAAAGAGAGAGGAGGAGAGAGTGAGGGTAGGGGGTGGGGAGAAAGGAGTAAAGAGCCAGAAGAGAGTGGAGGGGGAAGAGATGAAGGAGGAGAGAGGGGGAGGCAAGTGAGAGTGTAAGAAAGGGGCACTGGGAAAAGGGGTGAGGGGAAGAGGGATGAGGAGGGATGGAGGTGAGAGAAGGGAGGGACTGCCACGCCATCCAAGTTTGACTCTAGGAAGAGAAATCAAACTGAATGTTGAAAATATATAGGGAAAGCTGAAATATTGTACAGTAAGCACTTCACTTTACTGTTTTCCTGTGGAAAGACTCCGTGGTTCTAAAAAGCAAGATCTCTTTCTGTGCTGTGAACAGTGACTGTAACAGCCTTTCGAAATCTCTCCCTTTACGATGTAATGTTCAGGAAATTATAAGTCAGGTCATGACATTTCATCCTGGTAGCCCTCATTTCCACTGTGCCATTTATTTGAAGCCCTCCAGCTTTCCACTGTGAGAACTGACTTAGTGCCTGGGATCGGGGCGTTAGTCAATACCTGCACTGTCATCAGGGACTGTGAGCCAGGTGCCCTGCAAGAGACGAGTGCACCTGAGACATCTGGGAGTCAGTGATTTCCTGTCCTGGTTTTTGCAAGTCTGCTAACTGGTATGGCAGCCCTTCTTGTACCCCTCACCTTGCCCAGAGCCTCCCTCATTCCCCGTGGCTGGAGGCTTTGAGAACTTTGAAGACTCTACAATTTAAACTCTCAGTGCACTCCCACAGCCCACGGCCAACCTCTCCCCCTCCCCCGCCAACCTCCCATGGTCCCTCCCTGCTCCCCTCATCCCCTCCCCCCCCCAACCCCAGCAGGCCCTGATCAGGACTGGGTGAGATGGCCTGATGGGCCCTGATTGCCGACCAGGCCTAGGGACCCCACCTGTACACGAATTCATGCACCGGGCCTCTAGTATACTTTATAAAGTGTTCCCCCTGATATTTCCATTACCCACCTGGCACCATATTTAAAATATTTTTACACTTCTTAAAATATTTAAATCAGTCCAGTAATATAACTTCAAAATTCTCATTTGAACATGCTTAAGTGTTGTTTGGCATGATAGGACATTTGTCATTTACCTAAGAAAATTATTGGCAGTTAGTGTCTCTAATCTTTAATGTTACCATTTACGTCTCTAGATAACATCTTCACAGAGAGATAAAGACAGAGAAGGCTGGAGGAATAGGAAATGTAGAGAGAGTCTTTCTGTCAACATAGTTTGCATTATTAGATGTTTGTAATTGAGGGTCAAGATTATTGTCATAAAACAATAATTTCAAATACATTCAAAATGTTTTACTTACAATATTTATTTCCTTAAGCAGGTAAGAAATGTATGTACTGTACCATACGTTCCAAGCATATCACAGGGGAAGTGGAGAATCACCCACTGACTTTCTCCTCCCAAAACTCTCCACTTATCTGGCCTACACTTAGTTATGTAAGGGACTCTCCTCTCCCGATGGTTTAAACTTTGCCACCTTCAGGCTGTTGGTTATACCTGGAATGCCCCTGCCCTTTCTCCAGACAGGCCTGTAGAAGTCTGATGTAGTCCTCAGGGCGGGGCTCAGGTGTCACTGTTTTTATCTGCCTATGGAGGAGCCGGAGAAAGGAGGAGGAAAGGGGGAAGGGGAGGAGGAGGAGCGGGAGGAGAAGGAGGGAATCGGGTGTAGGAACATCAATCAGCCTGAACTTTGGAACCAGACCATTGGGAGTGTGATTGCCAGTTTGATTATTTACTAGCTATATGACCTTGGCCAAATTATTTATCTTCTCTGAGCCTCAATTTCCTTATCTATAAAATGGGGGTAAAAAATAATTCCTAATTTAGCCCAGCTGGTGTGGCTCAGTGGTTGAGCATTGACCTATGAACCAGGAGGTCAGGGTTCCAGTCAGGGCACATGTCTGGATTTCAGGCTTGATCCCCAGCAGGGGGAGTACAGGAGCAAACCAACCAGTGATTCTCTCTCATCATTGATGTTGCTAGCTCTCTCTCCCTCTCCCTTCATCTCTGAAATCAATAAAAAATATATTTAACAAAATACCTGCCCTAGCTGGTTTGGCTCAGTGGATAGAGTGTCAGCCTTCAGACTGAAGGATCCTGGGTTTGATTCCAGACAAGGGTGTGTACCTGTGTTGCAAGCTCAATCCACAGTCTCTCGCATACCGTGATGTTTCTCTCCTCCCACTCTCTAAAAATCAATGGAAAAATATCCTCGGGCAAGGATTAACAAAAACAAAACAAAAAAAATCCCACACTTAATTTAGAGGGTTCAGTGGGAATTAAATGAGATGATTATAAACTATTTAGTGAAACCCGACTTTCAACAAATGATTTTTTTCCTTCTATGAAACCTTTCCAGAACTTCTCCCGCCATGGAAATGATTCTCCCCCTATCCACTGAGCCAAACCGGTTAGGGCTCCCCTCCTATTTTCAAACGTGTGTGTGTGTGTGTGTGTGTGTGTGTACTCGAGGGTGTGCCTGCCTATTGTGATCACACTTGTGCCTGCTTGCCACAGTTATTAGGTGGGTTTCTTCACTCCACCCTTGCGTTGCAGGTTCTCAGATGAGTACAGTGGTTCCTACTAACTTTACGACCTCCAACTCCTTGCACTTACTTTAAATGACTAACGAAGGTTTGTTGATGTTAAATGAATGGTGGCTGGTTTGAAGTGTGGGCAGGGCTGGTTCATTCATAAAGTATGCATTAAAAGCATACTTACTACTGTACTAGACAAACAGAGATGGAGAAATGGATAAAGCAAGAAAAGGGTTCAAGAGTCTATAAAATGTACTAGGCTGGGTGAAAAGCAGCCAAAATATTTGTATTACAAGATAGAACCTATTAAAATCTATAGTTTAACTTCTGGGAGTTAACTGCGAGGAGCCTTTGCAGCCAGAGTTGGGAGAGAGTATATCCTGTTCATGGGGGAGGGACTCACGCCCGCTTTCAGAGAAGGTGCTGGCTTCAGCACCGATGGATAGATAACTCTTGGGGCTGGCAGTGAAGGGGGAGGGGGTCTTTCAGGGCCGAGATTAGGCATGGAAATGGAAAACTGTCAGTGATGTACTTGGAAGAACTGATGCATTGTTTTGGCTCCAGCTCGGAAAAGTGGAAAAGAAGAATTGAACATTGAAGTTCCATCCTTCGTGCTGGGAGGCCTCCCCTCCTGACTCGGTGATGTGGCACAGTTGACACGGAAGCCTGGATTTTGTTTGCTCTCCAGAAAGACTGACACATGCATTTTCTTTCTGATCCTTGGTCAGCAGCAGAGCTTTTGCATCACCTTGAAAGGCTAATTGTGGGATATTTCTAATCAGAAACACACACACACACACACACCCCAGAGGTCCTGGCTCCTGCCAGGTTGATTGGCTCTTAAACCGTAGCCTTCACTCCACGTCAGTCTGGACCAATTCTTTCTCTCTTTCATCCTCTTTTCTTCCCTGACAAAGTAGCTGCTTATACCTTTAAATTCATTTTATGCTCTTTCTTCAGGCGAGGGTCACAACTACTATTTCATTTATTCCCATTACAGTCTTTTGGGAAGCAGGTATCTAGACGTCCGACATCTCATCAACATAGTGACCTGTGTGGTTCCTCTGTCCCTGTCACTGATGTACTCTCTGTGGACACCTGCTCCAGGTGTGCTTGCTCTCAGACCCTTCCGTGCAGCTCCGTGGGACAAAGCAGGAAGATACTCTCTGCCCTGACTTCCAATACAAACCCTAGTGAAGGTGCACGGACCAAAAGGAACCCAGCGTCCTAATGTGAAACAGCACTCAGGGAAACACCTGTGTGTGATAGCATCCGAAGATGCCCTTATTTTGACTCCGATACAGAGGATCTCTGGCTTAGAAGTTGCTGAGAAGTACCTCTTCATTTTTTCCCTCCTTGGGAGAGGAGACTATAAGGAGCTTAGATTATAGTTGACTCTACCAAAGCCATGCATATTTTACAGAAATACAGATTTTAAAGGATAGATCAGTGTACAATAGAATTGAAATGGAACACTTTTTGGAGTAGGTATCAATAGGCGTTTAAATGAATAAAAGATTGTGAAGATTAAGAATTGTTTTGTCATAGATCTAGAGAAAAGTGTGATTGAAATATTGAGCACAGTCTCCAGCTCCACTTTTATTTCTCTTATCAGCGGCCTGGTTGGAGAATTGGATTTCCTTTCTTAGTTACCTGGTACCCAGAGGTCCTGTGCTTACACTGCCATGGTGACAAACTACTATTGCATTCTAGTTAGGCTATCTGGTCTACAGTGAGTCACCCAGGCAACAACACTGACCTAGAAAACAGAGACCGAACCCAGCTTTCCATGTATCCTGCCGATAGTGGTTTCTTGAGGACAATTCCCCTTTTCTTTAGTTTTCAACTAGAACTTTTGGCTTATCAATTTTTTTCGTAATAATAAATGTAGCTAGCTAGTCTAGGACAGGTGGTCATAAGCAAAGCAGCCTGACTTTAGAGGGATGGTCAGATTCACACCTCACATTTTAGAAGTCCTCTACAACACATTATTCATTCGTTTAAAAACACATTTTTATTAGCTACTTGGGAAGAGCCTGAAAATAGCTTTTAGATTCTGATCATTAGTGTAATGATGGCATGTTATGCCTGGAGAGTATTAAAGTCTTAAATGTCACTTTGGGTTTTATTATCTTAAACACTTACGTTGTGTTTCAGTTTGTAGAACTTTAACATTTGCCTTGCAGTATCAGTCGCCCCCCACCCCTTTTTAGGGGATCTTTCTTCTATTGAGAATAGTTGCTATTAAGTGAAAAGATACATATTTTTTATGAACACTGATGAATATTTTTTTCTCAAAGTTAAACAGAAGGTGTCTCATTTTGTTGACACCTTGGATGTTAGGAACCATTGTATCTTTTATAGGTTCTGTATCGACTAGCATATCCACTCATGCCTGATGAATGTTAATCCTGACATTTGCCCCCATCATGTCTTCTGTTTACTTATAACTGGCAAGAATTGTATTGTCCCATGTGTAATGTGGGTATAGACCAGGGGTGGGCAAACTTTTTGACTCGAGGGCCACAATGGGTTCTTAAACTGGACCGGAGGGCCGGAACAAAAGCATGGATGGAGTGTTTGTGTGAACTAAGATAAATTCAAAGTAAACATCATTACATAAAAGGGTACGGTCTTTTTTTTTTTTTTTTTAGTTTTATTCATTTCAAACGGGCGGATCCGGCCCGCTGGCCATAGTTTCCCCACGGCTGGTATAGACCATCCAAAGCTAAATGCGTTTTTGTGCTTTTGGGAAAACCTGATGTTGAAAACACTAAACCCTGTGTTCTTTTTATGCACGAGGATCAATCAGGCCCGGAACAAGTTAGAGACTTTTCTGTTTCAATGTGGAACTGAAACTCTGATGAACCCTTGCTTCTTGCTTCCGCCCATCCCTGGATTAGGTTGTAATGCCTATGAAACCTTGGCCTTCTGCAGAATAGTCCTCGCCAAGGGAGCATTCTTTAGTTCTGCTATCACTGTGATTACATTCTGCATCATCACTGCTTTCCCATGACTCTGACTTCCTTACAGTCATCCTGGGTGTTTCTACTTCCCCTTTCCCCACTTCAAAAGCTTAGCTAGGATCATTCTAACCCATTGGTTCTGCTAAATAGCTAGTAATCCTTCACCTTTACTGAGTATTTACAGTGAGTTAGGTGTCCAAATACTTTACATGGTATAACTCATCGAATCCTCAGCAACTCTATCTGGTAGATATTACTATTATTTCACATTTCAGGTGCGGAAATTGAGACACGGAGAATTTAAGTACATTGCCCAAGATTGCAGAGTAAGTAGCAGAACTAGGGTTTGAACCCAGGAAGACGGCCTCCAGAGCTTGTAATCTTTCGTTAATGCCTGCTAGATGTTTGGATGTGGTGCCATTTCTGTGAAGTGCTGATGTCCACACTTGAACTTCTGTAGGGAGGGCGTTTGGAATACAGGCCTGCTTTTGGCTTTGTGAGACTCTGAGCTCTTTCACTTAATGATTGTGTGATCTTGGCATGTTTGTCAGTCAGAGTTCAACTAGGGGAGCAGAGTCTCACATGCCAGGCACTATACCCTTTACATACCCTTTATTTTATACAATCTTCACAACAACCCTACGCTGGTGGGTTAGCACTTGAGCAAACAGGCTCAGGTACGATTGTTAAGAGATTCATTGCGAGGAATTGGCTTATGCAGGTATGGAGATAAGCTGGAATCTCAGGGCAGGCCGTCTGGAAACGCAGACTGGCACTCTTCGGCACAGGCTGCAGTGGCTGTCCATTGGCGGAGTTTCTTCTTCAGGGAAGTCTCTGCTCTGTTTATAAGGCCTTTCAACTGACTAACTCAGGCCCACCCATATCCAGGATATTATCTAAACCAACGGTCGCCAACCGGTCAGTGGTCCGTGGACCACTGGTCGTCCGTGAGGTCCAAAAGGCTGATCTAGATTCTCCCTTGTTAAGGTCAACTGATTATGGACTTTAATCACGTCTACCACATACCTTCACAGCAACACTTAGATTAGTGTTTGACTGGATAGCTGAGGACTGTAGCTGAGCCACAGCAAAAAGACCATCACAATTTTTTTTATTCTCTGAGCCTGTTTCCTCATGTGCAAACCACCACTGTAGGGTTGTTGTGAGGATTGTATAAAATAAGGTGTGTAAAGGGTACAGTGCCTGGCCTGGGAGGATTCAGTAAAAGATTATTTAATTGGTGGTGGGGAGTCGGGGCCGGAGGGGTAGCACAGCAGCAGTGGCCGTGGTCTCATCCGCAGTAGTGACTTCACCCCCAGCAGTGACTTCACCCCCAGTAGTGACTTCACCCCCGTTGTTGCCACTCTCCTTCCTGGTCATTCCAGTTTGCTGAGGTGGTTGGCTTCCTATCTGGTATTCCTGCCTAAAATCTCTTCTCATCCATCTTCATTTTCTTCCTCAAGGCTGTAATGGAAGCTTAAAATACCTCACAACTCTCCGACTTTGAAAAAATGTCTTACTTAAATTGAGACACACGGGGTTTATAGCTTTCCTCATTATATCAGAGCAGTACTACAACTCCCTCTCCAAAGAGTGCCCACGCCCCCTCGCTTGCTAAATGCTAGCGGGAGGGCTGCCTTCTCCAGTGGCATTTATAAAAATCAAAAACAAAAACCCCAGCTATCTTTTTTGGGTTTTCTCCAAATAGGGATTTTTATCTTCAAGAGAAAAACTAGTTTTTGGTTTGTTTTTTTCCAAATCCAAACAGATATTTAAAAGCAACACCTAGTTGTAATTGAATCAAATAATAAATAAGAAAACAGCCAAGAAAATCTTTCCCTTTCCCACTCCATCAGATGAGAAACAATGTGTGCATACATGGATGAACTTAGGAACTGTTCTGATCTATAGGAATATCCTCTTTGGCATTGACTGTTACACAGGCACGTGAATGGACCACGTAATCGCAACACTTCAACATTTTGTACTAGATTTTATTCACTGATGTGTGTAATTGACACCATTTCCCAATAATTGTGTTCTTCCCGTACGTCCACTCCATTGCACCGCCAGCAGTGCTCAAGCCTTTGAGAAAGCCTGGAACTTCAGGATCCACAGGAGGATCTATTAGATTTTAAGTCTCATGAAGGAGCCGTCTCTGTGGTCGCCATGGTATTCCCAACCCCTGTGGCAGTGTCTGCTTCGTAGTAACTTGAAGAGCATGTACTGGTGATGTGCAGGGCATTATGGGACCACAGTTGACAAGTTTCACTCACCGGGTGACTATCTAAATATTGGAATAGACTGGCCCTTTTCCTACCATCTCCTTTCTACCTAGTTGTGCTACAAACTGGAGAACTGTTTTTTGAGTTCATTCTAAAGTTTCAAAGTCATAAACTTCCTATTTGCCTTGTTCAGCTTCTCCCATTGACACCCGTACAATTGGTTTGTGTTCCATCCGAACGCCATGCCCTCGAGCAGATATGGAGAGACTTATACCTACTGTGCAGGAGAGCCGGGGCTCCTGCTCATTGTAAGACCATTGCTGGCACATAGTCTGGTGGGAGTGATATAAGCAAATCCTCATCTTACCTCATACATGCTCTGAGATATATGTGGTTTTGCACTGAGCAAGCCTGGAGAATACCGGGCCCCTCCTTACTTAGTGGGAAGAAAGGTCATATAGGTAACTAGATCCCTTCTGGCTCATTTTAAGCCATGAGGCCCAGTGGCCATGCTGCAGGGAGCACAGCTTAATCCCTGAGGCTCTCTGACACCCTTGCATTGTCCACAGTCTTGCCACTTTCTCCAGCCCAAAGCAGCTCAGTGTTCCTATGTGCTGAGTGTTCGAGTCCATTCTCACCATTCTTGTCTTATCCCTGGTGTCAACCTTTTGCTTCCTCTGTAACTCTTACCTGGGCTCTCACTTCGCCTCCATATTATTTGTCACAGTGAATAACTTCCCTGCTGTTTCCTTGGCTTTTTTTGTTCAACATGCCAGCGAGACATTTGGTTTGAAAATGTACATGTCATGCTGGTCACTTTTGCAGATGGCATATTTTGAGGAGGCTTAGTCAGTCTGTTAGATATAATGCGAATGCAAAAAGATGCGGAGAGGGTGACACAGAAGGAGATTAAACTTTAAAAAAAAAGGGCAAGCGCCTATGTACAAAAAAATTGCACATGTATGAAATGATAAAGATGGGGCTTAACAACAGCCTATAGGAAAGACAGATTTGGGTTTAATCGGGAAGAGACTGTATGGGAGTCAGGAGACTGCCCCAGTAGTCCCTCTTCCTGATAAAGGGCAAATACCCCAATCAGCTGTCTTGGGAAGCAAGGGAGTTATATTAGACCATAATGTCAGTTACAGTTCTAAAATTATATAAATGAATGAATCAACAGTGTAAAGGCCCAATGTATAAAATAAAAGCTAATGCAGTCTAACAGTCTTACAGATAACGTATAATCAAAACATTATCAATAAAAGTTCTCCTCTCCTCTCTGTGGACTAGACAACTCTTGGGTGCTATAGTCCAATCACACCACACAGCAAAGGATTTTTAGCCAACATATAACCTAAAGAGAACAACCAGAGAGCAACAAAGCACCTTATGGGTAAAATTCAAAAGAATCACATGGTTTGGTTTAGGACAGTGGTTCTCAACCTTCCTAATGCTGCGACCCTTTAATATAGTTCCTCATGTTGTGGTGACCCCCAACCATAAAATTATTTTCATTGCTACTTCATAACTGTAATGTTGCTACTGTTATGAATCGTAATGTACGTATCTGATATGCAGGATGTATTTTCATTGTTACAAATTGAACATAATTAAAGCAT